>NC_071338.1:31635000-31907500 GCF_027744825.2 Synchiropus splendidus
CATATGACTGAATCAAATGATGGAGCCACACATACATTTAAACAACAAAATATTGTTTATTTTGCATCAGTTTGACAGTAGCACAATAAATCACCATGGTGACTATATTCAAGTTTTTATATCACCTGATTTAAACTAAAGCTCTTTTCATGTCTTGAAAATATTTGCATAAGAATTTCAATGTTATAAGAATCTCAAGTCCATTCAGAGTGGTGGAAACCCTGGACATTGTGTAGTGAAAAACCTCCCTGAACCAAAGCAAACAGATGCTTTTGTTTGCTTTGGTTCTGGGATGATTCCTCCATGTTTGTTGTTGTTGTTCTCATCCTAGCTGCAACCTGGAGAGCAAACTGTTGAATTAAATTAAATTAAATTAAATATTTTAACACATTTTTTGTAGTTATTAATTCATCCGAATTAGCTCGTTAAAGTCCCACCACTAAAAATGATCTTTTGTGTACGCATGATCCTCTCATGCACACATAAAGAAATCCCGTCATACACATGTGAAGATCTTCTGTGGTATGCCTCAGAAGTCCTTGCATGCACACATGTGGAATACTCTAAGAACAACTGTGAAAATCCATTATTGCACCCATCTGAAATCCTCGCATGCACAGATGTGAAATCCTCGCATGCACATGTGAAACTGGGCCATGACCTGGTGAGAAAAAAGTTGGTGTACACACTTATAGGAACCATTTTATCCAGAATGTCAAAAACAACTTTCTCTAACAAACAGAAACATTCTTGTGTGCACGTGTTCGTCTTTGATTCCCCTGTGAATAGCTGTCACGCACACCAATGAAAATGCCCGTTGGCCGTACAAGTGAAAACCATACGAGTGTAAAATATGAGTTAAATATCTCCTGCACACGTCTCATCTCAATACATCTACAGTACCACGATACTTCTTGGTCACACAGGTGAGGGCCCTCACTATAGGAAATGAGCAACGTTCTTGCACACACAAACAAACCCACCAGCTTTAGAACCTTGGGAACCGATGGAATTCTTATGTCACACAGGCTTAGCTGAGGCTGGATATACATGTACTACGTAGGAAAGTGCAGTCATGCAAACCAAATGAAGTCATGCTTGCTGCTACTCCACCTCTTCTGCTTCAGTAGTGTCATATTCTAAGGAGCCAGTGAGGACAAAGCACCTGTGGTTTGAGCGCTGTTATCTTGTTGCAGGATGTGGACAGGAGGAAGTGTGCGACCGTCTCCAGCAACCAGGTGGAGGCTGAAGTCATCGTTCACTCTGAGCTCCTGGACCTCGGGAGAGCGAAGGCGGACAACGAGAACGATGGGAAAAGTGGGCCGCCATTACCAGCGGACCGCTACTCTCTGGTGAGCCTGCCTGCCGAGGAGGAAACTCTGGAAAGCCCCCCGAGTCTTCCCCCGGTGAAACCGCTGGCTAATCACCACCAGGAGCAAGAGAGCAAGACACAGCACACAAGCGCCGATTTGGTCCGGCACCAGGACGTGGGGCTGACTAATGGGTTCCACTCACCTAAGACGCTGTGCCCGGTCCTGGAAAACGGCGACTCGAGACATTGCCCTTCCGCCCCAGGGAGATCCATCTCGGCGGCCCCCTTTGTTAGCTCCGGTCTTGTCCACTCTACCTCAACGACACACAGTTTTCTGTGCCCATAACAACCGGTCACACGTCTCTCACCCACTTGGGGGGCATTTTTCACCCCCCCACATTTCTTCCTTTGAAATGAACTTGTTTCATACGTGTACATATGAACACATGAATATAAATATATAAATATATGCTATATCCTTTGTTGTACTTGACGTTCTCCCTGGTACTGAGAGAAGTTTTCGATTCCCACCTGGCCCGACATGACTCACTTCCGCTCAAGAGAGTCCGTAACGCTGGTGGGTGGAGAAACCAGGACACCGCAGTCAGGACGAGCGGAAGCCTCTAGGGGGCGCTCCAGAATCGACAGAGGAATCAGCCTTATAGAGCACATGTGTGGCTCTCTTGTAAACAACTTCCTGCTGTCTCAGGGTCCACACACACACACACACACACACACACACACACACACACACACACACACACACACACACACACACACACACAAGACGCATGCCTGTCTTAACAGTAGCTCACGTACTTGGACAAACCTCCAGGTGTCAGGTGCGAACTCTCAGGTGCCCGACGTGTTCAGGCACAGTGTTCTCTTGCCGAAAACACGACGGGGACGAACTCTATTGTATGTTTTTATTGTTTCAATATTGATGTGTATTCAGGTGAGAATTGTACGAACCAGCCTCTTTGATGACTTTTTCACAGGGTGCTATTCATGGCTTCGGACGATTCCGGCACGATTGGGATATCGAGAAGCACAAGTTTTCAATTCTAATGGGGACCATCTAACATTTATTACGACACTTTGGTGTTTGTTGGTAGTTTTCGTTTCACACAAGTTTAGTTTTCTTAAAATTTGGCCTAGAACTGAAGTCGCTTTTAGGACCTGTAACGCATTACTTCTTTTTCCATTCATTGTAATGGGAAAATCGATTCAGATTTCAAACTATTCTCTTCTCGAACGGCCGTCTGGAACGGATTGTGGTCGAGAATGATGAGGCTTCATGAAGCAGTGTCCTCACTTTCATATCCCACTCGGTTGCACTCTATGCTCTAAAGGTTTTGGATTTCAATAACCGTTTCAATGAAACTTACGTTGTTTTTGAACTTAGAGCACCCCCAAAAGGAGACCACTGTTTCATGAAGCTTCATCAGCGATACACTACCTTTAATGGCAGTGATATTCACTGCTGTGGTCCAAAAGTGAAGTGGTCCAAAAGAAAAAAAAAAGAAAGAAAGAAAGAAAATGGCTGACGACGTACATGAAGTGAAACTCATTTTGTCATATTCTAAATACGCTCAGATCTTAGCACAAAAAAAACATATATAATATTAACAGTTTCTACAGATATTGGAAAACAAAAAAACTAGTTTTGGACACAGTTGGTCCAGCGCCACTAAAATTGGTGAGGGAGCACACTGGAAGACAAAGGTTGAGAGGAAAACATTTCAGGCTGAATCCTCCTGAAACTTAAAATTAGTCGCTGAACACATCATTATTATTATTATTATTTATTGTTATTTCTGAGCTACAGCTGAGAAAACAATAACTGAGCGACTGACTATTTGAAAGCATTTTTCATAATTTTGGAGAAATGAATATGGTGAAAAAGTTTAAGATCCAAACACCAACAAAATATAGCAGATAGTTTTATTCTCACTCGTGTATCAAGTGTCCAAATGATTCTTTTTAGCGTCTTTCTTTTTTGTCCAGTAACCAATAATTGGCTCCATAAGGCAACATATTAACCTTCATGATCTTGAAATAATGTGCTGCAGAATTGTGAATTGGTGACTTTTGGCTGGTACAAACCTATTTCAAAGTGAACCGGGGGAAAAAAGTGATTGTGTTTCAAAAGAACGAGGCCGGAAAACTGGCCTGTTGTGATGATCTATTTAATATTACAAAGGCGTCAGACAGACTGGTTCGCACAGTTCTCCTCCCAGTGAGCCAGCAGTGGTTTGTGCAGTGTCACTGGTGCATTCCTCCAACAACGCTACCTCATTTCTTTTTCAGGACGGTTCCCTGTGTGGTTTAATATTTGACTTTTTTGATGGGATTTTTTTTTTTTTTTTCAATTTGACAACCTCTTGGCAGGAATTCTTGTCCGACGATGACCGTATCACTTTAATGCTATTCCAACTTCCTGGCAAGTCTCTGAGAGATTCAGTGGTTTCACATGGAAAACAAAGGGCCTGGTTGTCAAGCCAGCGCTGGGGGGTTCGCAGTACTGCAGTAGGAAGAGGACGGTGCTCGCGCCGGGTGGGTCGCTCTTTGTGTGTCGGATTGGAACTGTCTTTTTAATGCATGACTGAGTCTCACTTCAGTCGCCTCGCCATGTTTGAATATTCAACCGGCTCTGTCGTCCTGTTCACGGAACATAGAGCGTCGTGATCTCGCAGTTATGATGTCGAATTAAAAAGCTTAAAGGCCCCATAGATTTCAGGTTTGTCCCGCCTGAATACTTCTGCTTTATGAGGTGCAGCAGATATACATCACCCCGAAAACTACAGCAGCTTAAACTGCAGTGAATTTGCAGCAAGATGCCAGGGGAAATGTATTTTGTTTACTCCAGATATTCAAACATTTGGCTTCAAAAGCATCACGTTCAGGAAGTGTAAATACACCCATGTGCAGTGAACCAAGGAGTCCATCTTGCATTAAATGCATCTTACACCAACCTGAGGGTTGTTAAACCTCAGTCCAGTCTGGGGAACAAAAAAGTTATTTTACTTAAATGAATCTCCAAACTGCACATTTTGTTTGCATCCACCACAATTCTCATTTTATTAGCATCATTTAATTTAATGCCTTGGTCAAACTACGAAGCTTCATGAAGTGTCATCTCCACTTATGGACTGAAGTAGATGGCACCAAGTGAGCCATCATTTCCAGAACCCACTAGATGGCACCCTCTGAACTGATGTTTTCAGATTTGATCAATCAGTTAAATGGAACCTCGCATCATTTTTAGACCGAGAGCGCCACCTACTGAGCTCAGAAAAAAGAGGACACTGTTTCATGAAGCCTCATCACGAACCCAGGGTCTCAAAAACACAGCAACTGAGAGGTTTTGCAAAACAATTTACACCACACAGAAACTGGAATCTGTGGGCCCTTCAGGTGACTAAAGCATCATTTCATATGTGACTCTGGACGGCATCACTGAAACGCAGAGGCAACGTCTGGAAGACCATTCCACGACAGCATAGCGACATACCTCAGCGGTCCTCGGCAGTCGACCTGTCGACAAGTGCGATCGCCGCAAAGTGTTCCTGCGACTCAGTTCAAATGTAGCTTCGGGTCATGTGGTCTGTGGATCCTTCAGGCGCTTTACATTCCTGCGTCGACCTCTGCGAACTCTCCGACCTGGCGACGAAGACGATGATAGTTGAAGCCTCACCGAATGTCTTTTTTTTTTAACTTGTGGTTTTTCAATAATCGTTTTGTAGTTTTTGTATGCAAAGACTGTGTTGACGGTGCGTTTACAAGGACGGCAATATCACCAGTTCCCGGTGTAGCCTCTTTAGCTTGTTAGCTTTGGAGTCTGAAATCGTTTGCCTTGTTTCACTGTAAAACATGCTGAACTCTGTAGCGCATTTTATTGTTTCTGACCGCAGACTCTCGGTAGAAAGTATGTCGACATTCTCCTCGCTCTCCTTCACAGTTCTGACTGAGTCCAGTCAGGAAGTCAGCTTCCAATATCCAGGGTAAAAAAAGAAGGTCAAGAAAAGAAGGAAATATGGAGTTTTTCTTTTCAGATTTTGAGACAACAGAGACGGAAAATTACACACCTTGACAGCGCTTTGTGAACCCGCCATTTTCAACGTCTTTATCCAAAGTAAATACAGAGTTGTCAAGTCAAAGATTAGAATCGACACTTGACAATGACCCTCGTACAAGAGTTTTATAGCATTCGTTTATTTTATCTGAACACAGTGATTTTGTGGACAAACCAGTATTCAACAGTTTCTGTGTGACTGCAGTAAAATATTTGATAAGAAACAAAGAGTGTGGAACTGTGATCTGCAGTCTTTGGGTTCTCCATGAACAAGGATGTTCTTTAAATAGTTAACTGGAAAAATCTTTTTTTTTTTTTTTTTTTTTTTTGAGGGAGGGTCTCCCTTTTCTCAGATACTTTTGGCCCAAACTTTGTTGCAAACCTTGGACCACCGCCAGCTTGGTAAACTCAGACTCAAATTCTTGTCATTTGTTTGAATTAAATGACTGCAAGGCTCTTGTGGAGAACAAAGTCTTTGGCTCCTGTAGTTGGTGGATATCTCGACCTTGTTTTGCAGTATGCGTCGGCATGATGGGCCGATGAGGCTTCATGAAACAGTGTCCTTATTTTCGGTGCCCACTAGAGGGCGCTCTCTGCTCATAAGTCTTTGGATTTGAACAACCATTTCAATGAAACGTCATGTCACATTTAAACTGAGAGCGCCACCTACTGAGCTCTGATAATCAAGACACTGTTTCATGAAGCCTCATCTGTCCCTCTCTAAGTCCCCTTTCTACCTTGGTATGACTCGGTCATCCAGCTGGAAAACCAAAACATTTGACCTCTAGCATGAGATCATTCCTCCAGTCTGTTATGCCATGTTTCTAAAGTCATCTAAACCAGTTTTATAGCTGCCCAAATGGGACACTAGCTATCGGTGTAGTTCGAGCCTTCCGATGACTGATGTCTGACGTTGGTCCAAAATCTGATTTTGACCGGTGAGAGACCTGGGTCCACTGACACAGCATTCGGTGTTTGTGGTCTTTTTCTCAGTCAATTTGTCAAAATATACTTCAGTTATCGTGTGTTGACAAGTACCAGACAACAGTCTTTGCTCAGTGAAGGTGCCACCTTGAAACCTTGCTGCTGCAGGAGAAAGAGAAGACAAATGGTTTTCTCTTCAGAGTAGATGGGAAAAGACCCAACTCACTTTGTAAAAAGTTCGAGTGGAAGATTCCAGCAACATCTTCGAGCGTCAACCTGTGGTCAGTGGTGGACCTGGCCGGAAGAGGCAAAGCATTGGCGGCTAATGATGAGGCTTCATGAAACAGTGCCCTCTTTTTCAGAGCCCAGCAGGTGGTGCTCTTGGTTTAGAAATGAAGTGAGGTTCCATTGGAATGGTTGTTTAAATCCGAAGGTGTTGGAGCAGAGAGTGCCATCTAGTGGACAATGAGGGCTCTTCATGAGGCCCATGAGCACGGCTTCAGCCCAGTAATTCAGTTCTGAACTGAACGTCTCCCTGGTTGATGTCGGATTTTGGACCTCTGTTGTCAAACACCGCAATACTGTTCTACACTACATTTCATAATCTGCAAGTGCCAAATATCGACGTATGCATTCGTCTTCACGACAGGACCAGCCCTGACTCAACAGTGAAGGTCACTGGAAGTCATCATCTTCGATCAGCTCTTGTCAAACGCATCTGCCGATTCCGATAAATTGCCTCTTCCGCCCGTCGACAGTGCGGGGCGAGGAAAGGAAAAACGCTTCCCTGGAACGCTCATACCTCTCCGTGCAGGACTTTATCTACTCAGGGGTCACGTTTGTTTTCCCATATCCTCGTGAACTATCACGCCAGCAGATCTGACTGAAGATTTTTTTGTTGAGAAGCAAACTCATCCGATCTCTTCAGGGGAATTCTTAGAAGATCTATTTTCTGTTTTTGGATAACAATGTAAATTCAGGTTCTTTGTTGTGAGACTCTGTATCCAGCAACGTTTCCTCTGGTGTTCTCTGCATGTACAAACCGAATCAGACGGTCTCACATCTCAAGTCGTCTCGTGCCAAACTGGTCCTTCAACAAGTCACGGAGTTCTGACCACCGTGTGTACATTTCCAGCTGCCACAGACGTGTATAATGATGTTCGTCATGACGACCCTTGCCGTGATTTGTGGTAGAATACTTGCTTGTTAACAGGGTTCTTAGTGTCTGGCTTTTTTATGGAACACTTTTCACTGTGGTACCAAATGTAACACGCGGGAGTTACTGCAAGTCACATGTGTGTGGGAACATCACATCTGTAAATAAACATTGATGGAAAACGAGGTGAGTTGCTGAAGTTCCTCTTGATGAGAAACAAGACTTTATTATTCACAATTACATTTTCTTTGGTTTTTGTTGTTGTGACGATCGTAAATATTTGATTTCCTCTAAAGGTTTCTATATATACTCAGTAGGTGGCACTCTTTGTCTATCAACTGATGTGATATATATATATATATATATATATATATATATATATATATATATATATATATATATATTGCCAGAAGGCACAGGAGTCAGAGTCTGAAGAGTCAGAGATGAAGATACTGAGGTGGTCATCGGGGGTGACATTGAAGGAGAAGATCAGAAATTAGTGCTGTCAGTCGATTAAAAAAAATTAATTGAATTAATCGCATGTTTATGTCATATCTGCTAAAGGTCTCCTGATAAAGAATGTGAGTTCTAGGATATTAAAACATTGTAGTGCCTGACTAGTCAGTTGAATACAGTGAGAAGAGAAGATTTGAAATCCAGTGTTTTATTGCTGAACTGTGCTTCATCAATGAAATCCAAAAGTAAAGGTCGAGCACATCCACAGAGCAGTGAGGCCAGGTGCATGGTTCAAGGATGTCAAACACATACAGCAGTACAGTGAAATAAATACAATAAAGCTGTCTTCAAACATGTCAAACACATACAGCGATACAGTGAAATAAATACAATAAAGCTGCCTTCAAACATGTCAAACACATACAGCGATACAGTGAAATAAATACAATAAAGCTGTCTTCAAACATGTCAAACACATACAGCAATACAGTGAAATAAATACAATAAAGCTGTCTTCAAACATGTCAAACACATACAGCAATACAGTGAAATAAATACAATAAAGCTGTCTTCAAACATGTCAAACACATACAGCAATACAGTGAGATAAATACAATAAAGCTGTCTTCAAACATGTCAAACACATACAGCAATACAGTGAAATAAATACAATAAAGCTGTCTTCAAACATGTCAAACACATACAGCAATACAGTGAAATAAATACAATAAAGCTGTCTTCAAACATGTCAAACAAATACAGCAATACAGTGAAATAAATACAATAAAGCTGGCTTCAAACATGTCAAACAAATACAGCAATACAGTGAAATAAATACAATAAAGCTGTCTTCAAACATGTCAAACACATACAGCAATACAGTGAGATAAATACAATAAAGCTGCCTTCAAACATGTCAAAGACATACAGCAATACAGTGAAATAAATACAATAAGGCTGTTTTCAAAAATATCATTAAAATACAGCGATTCTGTGAAATAAATAAAATTCAGAAATAAACTAAGGCTGTGTCAAATAGGCACTAAAGCTCAATATAAAACGGGCGTTAAAATGACAGCACTAGAAATTAGTGCAGAAGCTTGGAGACACCAGATGGTTTGGTGGAGGTGAGAGACAGAGAGAGAAAGACTGTTGGAGGTGAAGGAGAGGAGGACGACAAATGAGGTGTATGAAGGAAGGACCAGAGGACGATGAAGGTGAGCTCAGACAGTGTGTTTGCTGTGGAGAACTCTGCTGGGAAAAGTGTTAAACACACTTTCCATTCAAAAAATATGAAATCTAATTCAAGTGAACCAGAACATACAGGGTCAGAATAATGCAAACACCTTAAATGGTGTCCAACCCCTGCAGAAAAATAGCCTAGAAAAAGGGTAGATGCTTTCAAACAGTGATGATTTTCAGAGCTCACTAGGTGGCGCTGTCTGTCTAAAAGTGAAGCATCTTCGGGGGATAGGACTTGCATTATCAGGCCATCACAACCAACAAGCTTCTCTAGCTCTGTGAAAAATAAAAAGGACCAAATTGCAAAAAGAAAAAAAAAAAAAGATGTTATTGATGTTATTTTCTCATGTGGTCGCCGGGGGCTGGAGCCGATCTCAGGTCCGAGCGGCAGGGGGCGCCCTAAACTGGAGGCCGACACAGCCAATCGTTCCAAAAAAATATGTATGAAATATATCACAATATATAAGATATTTTGGAATTGACCTGCGAGCGCAACAGCGTGATTATACACAGCGCATATTTGAGTGTGTCGTTGTCATGGTGTGATTTTAGAATCGGCCACAGGAGGGCAGTGTGGTCCCAGCAAGGAAGCGCGCGCACGGTGCCGCTCCCTCTGCTGACAGTGAATAACAAAACACTTGGAGAGGCTGAGACTGATCAGTCCGTGACATCACGTGACAGAAGCCGCTCCTGCCGCTGAGGTGATCAGAGTCATCACCAGCGTCTTCACCGCCGCTGGATCTCGGGCGCCCCCTACAGGAGGCTGGCGGTCAGTGTCAGGTGAGGTCTGCACCGATGAGGCGGCTCACTGGGGAAACACTTCAACACTACGCTACAGTCCCCACCTGCACCTCAGCTGGACCTCCCTCCGTGACCGAACACATTAGAAGAGCTGGACTCACAGATCGAGTCTCATTACAAACAGACGGGGAACAAAGATGTAAAGCCTCTGTCGTGGAGCAGAACTGGTGAATGAGAGTTTCATCTCTGGTCAGATCAGGTCATCGAGGGGTCGTGGAGGTTCCCCAGCCGGTCCGCACGTGAGTCGTCGCATTAAAGGAAGACAGAACACATGTCGGGACTCAAGTGAGTCCAGGTCAAGTCAAGTTTGTTTTACTGAATAAACCGTCGACGCTCATTTGAAGTATCAATGGTCTGGTCATTTGCCATCACACCACCTTCTCTTGCACCTCCTCTGTTGAGACAACCATTTTCTTCATATGAATAAAAAATAATAATAAATATACAAGGAAGAAGAAATCTATGAATATAATACTCAGACATCAAGTAGACACTCAAAAAAGAGAAACTGCTAAGCCTGATCCAAAGTGGACGTGAGTGTTCATAATGGAAAAATTATTATGAATATTATTTTGCATTATATTGCTGTGGAAGAGGATGCGCAGAACTTTCATCAGAACTTATTTATTGATGGCAACACACACAGTTTTCAGAACGTTACCTTGAAAAGCTTCCTCTCTCACACACACACACACAAAAATACTTGAGCACAAACTGAAATAGCACACAAACTCAAAATAAAATGGCAAAAAATTATTCACAGCCTTAAACATTACTGTCGGTTTTTCTTGTTACGTGACTGTAAATAACGGTCCAATAACGTGAGCAACTCGTTGCTCGAAGCACTAGATATAGTCAATGTATTCGGCTCGTTCACAGCTAATAAATTCACATAAACAAGGGGAAAGAAAAGTCCAAGTGAATTTGAGGATCTTATTTGAGAAGGAGGACATGAGGTTTGTAGGTTTGAAAGAAGAGGAAGCAGAGGACAGGGGGAGATAGAGGAGGAGGATCCGCTGTGGCCACCTCTGAAGGGAGAAGCTGAAAGAGAAAGAAGAAGAAGAGGAGATTTGAGAGGGAAAAAGTGGCTTTTAGATGGACGGACAGAAGGATGGTCTCACTGGTGGAGGTCATGTCATGTGACTCGTCCGAGAGCTTCTCAACTTGCTGTATTTTCATCCATTCCTGGAATGCATCACTTCTCTATGACCTTAGAGTAACATGTGTAGCACCATTCCTGTTGACCCCGTTACTTGCTGCTAGTGATGGGCTGATGAGGCTTCATGAAACAGTGTCCTCATGTCAGAGCCCTCTAGATGGCTCTCTCTGCTCAAAAACCTTTGGGTTTGAACAACTGTTTAAATGAATCCTCACATCATTTTTAAACCTTCAGCGCCACCTACTGACACTGTCTCATGAAACCTCATCAGCCCTTGTATCTAGAGATGTGCTGATGATGCTTCATGAAACAGTGTCCTCATTTCAAGAGCCCTATAATTGAATATTCTAATGAAACTCACCTCATATTGAAGCGAGCGCCACCTACTGAGCTCTGAAAGTGAGGACACTGTTTCATGAAGCGTCATCAGCACGTCACTTGGTGCTATATGATTTTGTTTTTAGGCTACTAACCTGCAGTTTCAGTAAATCACAGATCATCCATGTTGAGGTTCAAACGTCTACTGCCTGACTTTACAGTGGCAACACAAAATCTGCAAAACAAAACTCATGCACACACTCACAGGTCTCGCAGTCTTCAGGAAGTCAGCTGACTGCGGGCGCCTATAGAACAGTACTCCCTCGTGCTGTGACCCGGGAGTCATGCTCCGATACAGTGAGGGCGCCTGCGGCACCTGAGTCTGAACAAGGACATCAGCTGTGCTCTGGCTTTGATTCTCGCCCTGCGTCGCCAGCAACATGACAAGGTGGGAACTTTACGCGCGTGGAGACGATCTTCACGTCGCGTGTGTCCACTCCTGCTGGACAGTTTATTTGCAACAACCTCTCAGACTAAAAGCTTTATATCGACTGCATCCTCTTGTTTGCAGCTTTACATGCCTATATAAAAAGCTCCTGGTGTCACTGTGAAGGTGAAGGAGCTTGACAACACCGGGTTCAGGCCTGGTAGCATGACCTCGGACTGTCATGGCGTATTACCCTCGCGCTATACTGCAAGACCGTAACATGCAGCGAGGAAACTTGTGTTCATCTAGTGGCCTTGATGTGCATGCATTTCTACAATCAAATCTTATATACAAACAGAGCAGCTTCGTATCAAAACAACATTTTAAATGTTTGAATTAATGGAGTACTTTGATACTTTCACAATCCAGTATATGTCCGGGTTCCTCACTGGCATTGTAGCTTCTACACTCACCAGCCTCTTATTTGCTGTGACTTATAGATAGTGATGGGCCGACGAGGCTTCATGAAACAGCAGGTGGCGCTCTCAGTTTCAAACTGATGTGAGGTTTCATTTCATCCAAACATTGTAGAACAGGAAGTGCCATCTAGTGGCCTCTGAAAATGAGGACACTGTTTCATGAAGCCTCACTCGTAGTTGATAGTAGCCATTTGGCCTCAGAACTGAATCTGCTCTTTTCCTCAGTCCATAGTGAGAAGTTGAATGAACTCAACAGAGTCAACATGGACATGGTCTGCAGCGACACTCAGGTGGACCGTACCATTTACCAGGCTCATTGAAGGGGGTTGACAAGAAGCTACGCCCCTCACCCGAGGATGTCAGTTTGTTTTGAGTTTTAATCGGTGGGTTTTATTTTAGATTTGGCTACGATAAAAGCCAGTGAGGTATCATGAAACAGTATTGCAGGGTTCAGGAAACAGTGTCCTAGTGTTCAGATGCCACTAGATGGCGCACTTGGTTGAAAAATAATATGAGGTTTCAATGAAGTCCAAACGTTTTACAGCAGACAGTGCCATCTGGTGGCCTCTGGAAATCAGCACAGTTTCATGAAGCCTCATCGACCCATCACTGATAAAAGCATTGGAGACAGGGCTTATTACATGTTTTAAGTGAAATATAATATTTTTTTTAACTTAAAAAATATTTATCTTTTATTATTAATAGGCCGCCATAAATCCAGCTACTTGAGCTACCAGCTTGAGCAGATCAGGTTGAAATAGACAAGGAATATGTTTCCTTTATGCGTGGCGGTCGGTGGCTCCGCCCTGCTTTCGTGACTTGAACGGTGCGTTCGGGAGTGTCGGAATTTTCTATACTACCCGCGCCTTCCAGGATTTGTGTGTCGTGCCGAATGGATCTGTGATTCCAGAGAAACCAGAAAACCTTTCTCTCATCGAATGAAGCGACCCTGCAAGCTATTTCCATGTGCCATTAGAGGAGTGACTCAGTAAGATGTGCGGCGACTCACTCTCTTTATTTATCGTCCTCGAAAGAGAACGCAGGCAGGAAATAATATCACGCTAAACGAAGAAGATGTTGGAGCTGCGACCCCACATTAGCAGTGTCGCAACAGGAGTCGGACTCCGACTTCATTTCCGCCGAACGATCGCTACATTCAGAGCGCGATAAACATGATCACGCCGGGGAAATAATGCAGGTAGAAACTCATTTCCTTTATTGTCTCCAAACTATTCCCACCTTGGAACGGCATTTCCATGCATTTCTCATCATACTTTCCCCGACACTGCTGTTTCTCTTTATTTGTTCTCGTCTGTCTCATTACATTTGCTCACCTCGCACTGATAAGACCCTTTTCTCAATGTCGGCCCTCCTGAGGAGCTTAACCGGCCCATCACACACGGACTGAACCAGGCCTCGGAAGAGACGGCGGTGGGGGATAAGTGAATGAGCTGGGGTGAGGAGGGCGGGGCTTAAATGCATGGCAGCGCCACGGGAGTAAAACAGGAATCTGTGAAGTTGTGTTTAATGCTGCTTTCAACTGTGGGATGTGAGTCGCGGGGGTTACGGCTCAACACAATCTCCCCGTCTTTAAACCCTCGCCGCACAATATTGATGCCGAGTCAAGGATCAAATAGCGCCGCTCCTCCCCATGAAAACCAAACATCTCAAGGCAGCAAAAACACTGAATACGAGCGTGTTATGAGGAGATATTTGTGTGATTTACTGAAGGGAGCACTCTCAATATGCAGCGCTACTAAGTGGAGGGAAACATTTCCCACATCCTGCACTTAGAAATGATAAAGTTCTTCAAGACATTACGGAGGTAAACACAAGAGGCCAGTGGAAAGTAATGATATGGTTTTATTTCAGCCGTTTACATCGATGCTCAGGGATTCGCTCGAGCACAGCTTCTCCAGAGATCTTTCCATCTTCCCGTTTCCTGCCCCTGCACCATGATGGATGCTGGCGTCGACCGGAGGCTGCAGCGCTCCACCTAGTCGTGATGAAGATTCCATCTGAAGATGCTCCTGTCAGTCTCTAATCAATTATAAACAGTAAAAAGGAAGAGCCCAGGGCGCCTCAGTGTGGCTCACCGTTGCCCCAGATGAAGTCTACACGTGTCCACAAACCCTTTCAGAAACGCTGTTTTTCCAGGCTGGTTTCTGCAAACAGACAGTGTTTGTATAAAAGGTCAGACAGCTATGCAGTGCAGCTGCTGCCTCCACTGTAGACGGCCGTAATGCTGCAGCAACAAACAGAGACAATGGAACTAAGAAGCTTTAGCTCTGCACTAACAGAGTCGCACAACAAACCGAGCAAGGAGACCGACTTCAGCATGGACTGATGGTGTCGATTATTTATTATTTGTTCCTGTCTGTTGGTTTCTATGCCGAACAGAACAGATATTTCATCCATGCTATCAACTGAATAAAGACTGTGGCGCCATGGTAGAGCACCACAATCTTTATTCTGTGTCCCCGACTTTTCAGTCGAGCCGTTACACTGAGAAAATGATGACATCACTGCCACGTCTGTCTCTTCTCTCGCCCCAAATGTCGCCGCTTCACAACAATAACGTCCTACAGGGATTTGAACAGAGCGCCACACACAGGCCTGAAGAGAATGTACCAGGATCTGTCACACCCTCTTCTGGTGAAAATAAAACAAGATAGGAAAAGGCTTCCGTTCGCACATGCTGCTTTCAAAACACAACAATCTTCTGAAGAAAGTAAACCAGTGGACGCAACCTTAAAGACGTAAAAGTCCATTCATCCTTCTGCCTTGGAGGCGAAGGACTTCAAAGCAGTCAGTCCAAAATATATATTTAAAAATAAAATAAAATAAATGAGCATTTTGAACATTTAAAAATATTAGCGATGGGATTCCATCAAAATAAATCTTATTAATTAGACAATTTGTGATGAATTAATCTCAATTCTCGCAGTTTAATTGTATAAGAATATTTGCCACAAGAAGCCACATTTTTCAATTTGAATGAATTTGATGTATGAATGATGAATGATGATGAATAAATTTGGTACATGACTGAATCAAATGATGGAGCCGTACATATATTTTAACAACAAACTATCGTTTATTTTGCACCAGTTTGACAATAGTATTATTATATATACAATAGTATAATAATAATAGTAACTATATTCACGTTTTTATACATAACCTTATTTAAAATAGAACTCTTTTAATGTCTTGTAAATATTTGTCTTAAAATGAAACTTGCCCCATAAGTCCAAGGAACGTATTCTCAGCGGATTCATCCCAATTTAATTTAATTTAATTTAATTTAATTTAATTTACGATTAAATGCTTCAATATGTTAATGTGGGTTTTTTTGTGTAATTACTTAATCTTTATTAATCATTGAAGTCCCACCACTAAAACATATACATAAATACAGAGAAAATAGAGACTGGAAATAAAAATCAATAAATCCTGTTCCCCTCTGACCGAAGCACATTGATGTGTGGAATGACCACACGGGGGGGAGGGAGGGAGGGAGAGTCTTCACCTCACTCCTCTGGATTTAAACTCAACCATTGTGAGTGGATCCTGCAGCAGCCGCGGCGATGACACCCCCCAGCTTAGGATGTGCTTATGGATTAATGCTCGCCGCCCGCCTTCTGGAGTAAAGCGCTGGACCCTGGCCGCCAGTCATTGGATTTGACTCGCCCTTACATTATGCCGAGAGCTGCCCCGGTGTCAGAGCTGCAGGCGCTCAGTCCCTGCATACCTGCGCGGCAGCCTGCCGGCATGCAGGTGGGCGGGAGAGCTCCTCCACGCCTGACTGCAATACTGCCATAGATCTGGGAAACTGCAGCTCTCTGCCGATAAAAAAGTTTGCTCTGACTGCTGTTTTAAACAAGAAACTCAGTCATCATCGTATCGGCCCAGATCATTAAAGACGGACTCACAAATCTGACTCACTCCTTCATGGCTTCTATCCATTGACTCTCATGTAGTTTTGAGGTAACCTGGACCCCACCTCATCTCTAAATGAGAGTCCAGACGCCCTGTGGAGAAAATGTATTTTGGCAGTCAGAGACACGACCCTGTCCATTCAGTCACCTCTTACAGCTGTGGACCAAAGGTGAGAGAAGGCACAGACACCGAATTAAGAACTCTAGCTTCAGTGCAACGGACAGAACATGGTGCAGTGATCTGTCCTTCCAGTAGGGACGGGTGATAATTTAGCGTGCACCATATCCCGCCAAACACAATGTCCACGATGACAACTCTGCATCTCAGGATAAATTCGATAAACACGCGGCTCACTTGCGTCACTGGACCTGCACACGTGATCATGAGGAGGCCATGACGGCGTCGCGCTCTCCTGCTCCGCAGCGTTTGACAGCTGACACTGGCGTGTGACAGCTGTGGAGAGTGTGGTGGACTGTGGTTCACCATGGTAGTTTGTGATTAATAATTTTGAATCCAGGGAACCTTTGGTCATGACACTGGTCGACTCTGAGTCTCTGGATCCCTGTTTATTTGATGTGAAGGAGTGGTCCTCATAGGTTCTCTGACGGGCTCCTCTGCCTTGGTTCACATCAACACATGCAGGTCTCCTGCTGCGCTGGTGAAAACAGTTGGATATTGGCGGTGGCGTCCTCTTCCGCGTCCCCATGAGGCTTCACTGATGGAGGACACACTCTCACAGGCAGCGCTAATGCTACGAGCCGCCATCAGTTAGGGACCATCAACAAATTCTAAAGCCTCAAAGTCTCAGTGAAATCTTCAATAAGGCCATGGAAAACAAGCATTGCGTAAGAATCTCCAGGTAACGCCCCACAAACTTGGATGTAAAGGACAAAAAAAGGCAGAAACGGATTCCTGGGTCAAGCAAAAGAGAAATATTTCCATGAAGCACTGAACCACGAGACTGAAAGTGACTCACAAACTAGCCTCAAATGGCCTTCAACATGAAGCCTGCTTCATTTCTTCACTCTGCGCTTTGTCTTCTTAATCTCAGTTTGCTCCTCGACTTCAAAGTGTGACTCCATCAAACGCACGCTCTTGGCTCGTGTTGCTGTTAACAATGGTCCGCGCTGATTCCCGAGTCGTCGCCAAATGATCCTGCAGCTGATAATTATTCGGCGCTAGAGCAAATGAGTCCAACAGTCCGGCGTTCGCTCGCATGCGACGCCTCAAAAGGATCTAAAAAAAAAAAAAAAAGGTGTCTTTTCCGGACGGATGTTTAATGTCCCGTTTTCTTCCGGGGGTATTTTTGTCAGCACTTTGTATTTTCCTTGTTTAATATGGGAGTGGGAGACGTGGGGTTGTGAGCAGGGAGGACCAGATTGCATCTCCCTCACCTCGCCACCATGCATCCTCTTTGTTGGGCTTTCCTCCCGATGTGGCGCGGATGCAGCTCGGGCCTGATGTGGGAGACTTATTTCCGCATCAGTGAATGGTACAGACTGACTCTCAGTGGGACGGGTGACCCACTTTCCAGTTCTCCGAGTAAACGATGCACGCGGCACATCACACGGAGCTGGGCTGTTATCTAAATTCAGAATCATGTCACACTTGTTATCGCGCGATTAAAATAGGGACGGCATGGCGGGCACTTTTCATTCACCAGACGTTTCTCCTGATAAATCAGGAACACGTGGAAAACAGGCGGTTGAGTCACTTCCCAGGGAAGAATTTGGCCAAACTGCTGTTGCATTTGTGAGGTTAAAAGAGCGTGAGTTCAACTTTGATGCGCTGTTCAGGGTCGTCTGCCGGGAGCCTCCCATCGCTGAGCTTTCTGTTCCCAGAGGAACTTCCAGCGGCTTTTGGGGGACACGCCATCCAGAGAAGCCAGCTGAGTTGTTTACTTGCCGTCTCCAGTGAGGTGATCTTTGCGTGTCTGTGACTAGGTCTCAGTCCTTCATCACCTCAGGTGAGCAGAAGAAGGTGACCATCAACATGGTTGCGGATGATCAGCGAGACGCCTTTTGACAGATGGTCATCCTCGTGTTCCTCTCTACTCCAGTATTTTAGTTTGTTCTTTACATTAGTATCTTTTATTTTCATATGAATGTGGTGTTGCTTCTTTAGTTCAGCAGTTCAAGGTCCCACACCACAGTTCTCTGTCTCATCTACTCTTCACTTCCTGTATGCTTTTACTTTGTCAGATGTTACTTCCTGTTTGTTTGCTCTCTGATGCTGATCCCCTCATGCTGCTTTCTCAATTTCATTTTATTTATTTATTAATGTTTTACTTTGTTGTAGACCCTATGCATGGAGATAACTAGTGATGCGTTGATGAGGCTTCAGCAGGTGGCGCTCTTGGTTTAAAATATGATGTGAGGTTTCACTGAAACGGTTGTTCAAATCCAAATATTTCAGAGCAGAGTGCGCCATCTAGTGGGCTCTGACAATGAGGACACTGTTTCATGAAGCCTTGTCCGCTCCGCGCTGAAGCGCAATCTGTCCCTCCACCAAGTCATTGTTCAAGAGGAGTTGACAATCAACACATAAATGAAGCTTTTGAATATCAATGTATTCCATAGTTTACCATGTGAGGAACAGCAGTGCTGGTCACATGACAATCGATTCACTAAAATACATGAACTATCATGTGACTATGGTGACAAAATGTTCCAACATCACATGGAGCAAGTTGCAGATGTGAGTAGTGATGCACTGATGAGGCTTCATGAAACAGTGCCCCGCTTTTTCAGAGCATGGTAGGGTTCATTGAAATGGTCGTTCAATTCCAAAGATTATGGAGAAGACAGTGCCATCTAGTGGGCTCTGACATATGGACAGTGTTTCATGAAGCTTCATAGTCACTGAGTCACTGGTTTGTATTGAGCAGTGATGGGCTGGTGAGGCTTCATGAAACAGTGTCAACAATATTGATACAATACAATGAAATATTGCATCATTTATAAAGTGAGAGCGCCACCTACTGAGCTCTGAAAAAGCGGAACACTGTTTCATGAAGCCTCGTCTGCCCATCATTAGTATTGAGTGGAAGCTTTTGGAATGTTTGTCAATACAATTGAGTGAAAGGATGTTATTTGCCAAGACCAGTAGAAGCTCCAAACTAAATTGTCGGGTTGGAGTCACAAATTCAAAAATAAAGTTTCCTTCATTTTGCGGCTTGTTTCTGTTTATTAAGTACAATAACAGTCAAATCATGTTCAATATCTTTTTCATGCTTCTAATTTCATTGAGCGGATCTTGACTCTTCATTGGAGTTTTTTTTTGGAAACGTTTAAAGTCCGACTGATGGAATCTGGAACACAAGTGTCACTTTCGCTCTCAACTTCCTGCTCTTCATATCTCACATCTCATAACCAGGGAAGCCACGGGAGACGGAATCGAATGAATAGAAGACGAGCAGCAGCTTCGGCTCGGAATAGATGAAACCATCCAATTAATGTGGCGTCCAGGAAGCATTAAACTAATGCCGTAATAGAATCTTATTAGCCGAGCAGGGACCCGGGAGGCTCAGGTGGCTGCAGGAGAAAAGTTCACTGAAGCTCAAGGTGCGTTCAGTCGACGTTAGTCGATTCTCTGACTAGAACACGGTTGTTTCGCTGCCCAGAGCGTTTAATAATTCACACAACCAGAAACACGGAAGACACCGGACCTCGGTTATCTGTCGAAATGTCACACGATCGTTGTCAGAGGTTTGTTCAAAAGCAGACAAAAGAGAGTGGAAACAACACACATGAAGTCGGGAGGTAGGTTGATGAATGGGAGTGAGGCTTCATGAAACAGTGTCCTGGTTCAGGGCTCAGAAGGTGGCGCTGTAGGTTGAAAAAGGAAGTGAGGTTTCATTAAAAATGGTTGTTCAAATGCGAAGATTGTAGAGCAATTATAGTGCCATCTAGTGGCTCTGCAAATGAGGAGACTGTTTTGCGAAGCCTCAATAGTACTGGCTTTCACATAATTCCTGTAAAGACCAGGATAAACCTTGAGCTGGATGTAGGGGTTGAAGTCAGAGGGAATCAAAAGAAACACTCCTCAGGACTCGTGTGAAAGGCTCTTGAGCTTGATGCGGTCAAAGATGTGTGTGTCCACTGTGAGAGGCTGTGGGAGGAAGGTTTTCGGAAGTTCTAGTTGGTTTGTGCTCAACAGTGAAAGTATAAAGAAATGTGTAGCTTCAATAGTTTTACATCAGAGATAACTCGAGTTTTTGGCATTGATCAATTTGATTCATTCATTGCGGTATTTGATTATTTCTGAAGCAGAAGAGCGACAAAGAAAGTGCGTCTGGGAGTCCAAAACTCTGAGCGTTTGCCCCTTGTTCTCCATGGTTGGTCCATGCCCTTCCTCCACCATAGACCAGGGCTATTTTACTACCAGCTTCTGTCTGGTTATATGAGAAGAATCCAGCTGCAGCACCAGACGTGAGCTGAGCTACAATGTCTGGAGGATTAAAGGAGCATTTTTTAAACTGTCCAACTGTGTTTCTTTTGTTAATGTTCCGTGCTATGATACTATTTTTTTTTTTTCCCCGACCATTAAAAGAAACTTCACACTGACTGAACTGCAAGTGTTTTCTGAATATAGCTTCCTATGAACTGAAAAATATTTCAATGAGGTATCATATATTTGCGAGTAAAACATTGCAACAATAACTTCTGCTGTGTTGTGTTGAGGAATTTCAGCCTCGTGGATCATTGTGACATTGCCCATAGACACTTGTTGTCAAGTTGTGTGAATTGCTGGATAGAACAGACAACGTCCAACACTTTGGACAAAACTTGCTGCACAAACCCTGAGTCTTCGACTTGAGATGGATCATTTCCCATCATCCTGTTCTCGGCTCCGAGGTGGAGCCCTTCTGCCCCTCTGGATGGACGACTCAGGTTCCGGCAGCGGATCCGTGCCACCAGCAGGTGATATATAAGAACAACCTCCCACCAGCCGCCTGCAACATGACAGGCTTCCTCTGAAAGTGTGGTCAGAGAGGACGATCGGGGCGATCATGTCCAGCAGGGACCAATTAGAAATCACTTGTCTTCTTCCGCTCAGCTGCTAACATTTGCTCAGTCTATATTTGCGCAGCACGAGGCCCAAGCTTTCATGATCCGCGACAGGCAGAGAGAGGCTGGGTAAACGTGCGCGAGCAGGTGGTTTGTCCACAAGGACAAGGACAACAGTAAGGTGTCTGGGACGGCAGCCAAAGACCCCGAGACATTTTCACAGAAAAAAAAATAGCCTCTCTCTGCGAGCGTGCCGGCGCTGAAGAAAGCCTCTGAAGGTGCCACATTTATGTGATCGACTTTCTGTGTATATCAGCGACGGATGGAATTGTTGGAGGACAAGCTCTGATAATTACAGGAACTCAACTCTCCAGGAGGCTGGTGAGTCAGTGTGAGGGAGAAGACATGGCAGTGTTTCAACAGGTTTGGGCTTGAAACTGATGTGCTCCCTCGTGAGTCTCAGGTCCGCACTTTAATTGTGCGTTCCAGCTCCAGTTGCCAGATGGTTGCTTCTCGCTCTGTTACGGTAAACTCCGACAAGACTTCCATGCTCCCGATTTCCTCCCTGACCTTTTCTAGATTTTCCTGCGCGCTTGTTTCTCCTTCACGCCATTCAGTCTGCATGTTTTAGAGTCTCACTTTTCATTTATATCTCCGACGTAGTTTATTCCCCGTGTGTGTTTCTCCACCACCAAGCGCTTTCTGTGTATTGTCACCTCGTGAGCTTAACTCCGAGTGTGTTTTGTGTTCTCCCAGTTTTAGGCTTCAACTCTAATTCACCTTTCTTGTGTTTTCACATTCTTCCCCAGTCCCTCAGGCTCGAAACCTTTTTGATGGGCCCGAAAATTATGGATAAAATAAACTTAAATATCATAAATAAAAATAATATCAATAAATATTTCTTCTCCAAATATGCCAAAAAGAAGATATAAGTAAAGTACAAATGAAAGTATTGCCATACATTTTCCAATAACACTTAAAAATGAGTTTTTACTGTGTTCTTTCTTCATGTTTTTTTCTTTTCTTTTCGAGAACTTTTGAAGTGACTCAAAGTCATAACCGACCTGATCATAACAGTAAAGATTGTGTCCTATTTGCAGCAGCGACTGGTACATTACAGGAGTGTTTTACGTCCTCGAGCTTGTTCCTGTCGCAGTGAAGCAGCTCAGAGCTCCGGGTTACGCACCATAAAGAAAACCGCCTCAGGACTTTATGCATGATTTGTTTACGGCCTTCTCCTTTGTGCCCGGCGCTTGTGAGGGCTGTGAAATGGGTGGATATCTGGGCCATTACGGGAGCATTAGCACACGTGGAGATCAGAGTGGGGATGTGGGACGCAGCCCAGCTGTGGTTCGGTCCTGGACGTGTTTGCTGGGACACGTCTGCCTGTTGTGATGTGTGAGGGACGAGGTGCAGCTGCGACAATAGACCCTCAGTGCAATCCGGACTTTACATAGCTAATCGGGTTTACGTTGCTAATGCAGGCTCTTGTCGCCGATGTATTCTCTCTCACCACACAAGACGCACCACTCATCGCCCGAGTGTCTCGCGCCGCCTGCACTCACGCCAATCGAAGTTCAGGAAGAAGCCATCCAATCGTTTTCATCCCTGAACTTTGATGGGATAAATAAGACGTATGCATGAAACACCTTCCGTATTCATACGACTGGAATCCAGAATGAATTAGAGGTGGCGCTGTGGAGTCATTGTCTCGACTGACTTGCTTGTATTTCAGCTCAGTATGTGTTGAACGTGATAAATACAATGACGCCACCCTTCAAATGGATACTGCATAATGAAGGACAAGGACAACGTCACAACATAGAAATCCAATGGCAGCATTCCATTCCTTTTAATGTCCTTATAAAATATTTACAGCAACCTTCAAATTCTGTTCTTAAATTGGCTCCCAGCAAACGTCTGTAAATAATAATAGATGACTGGACACTCAAGTCCAGTGAAATGATCTGCACTGCGTAACTGAGACCACCCGAGCTCCGGGTCTCGTGAGCGCTGCGTGATAACTGGAGCACTGCGATCACTTCAAAGAGGAATTACGGTCCTCGCACACTGACGAAGAAATGACAAGAAATTGTGGCGCAAATATTGACGTGCTTGTCTTTGCACGTCGCGGGCGGCGCGATTAAATACATGACATTCACACAAGTTACTGCGGACAATAGTGCCCTGGGATTTGCCGCAAATCACGGACGGAATCTACGGAATTTACTTGGAATATTGCTGGATTTGACTTCATGAGACTGTCGATCAAATGTTTTCTGTGGAAGAAGAATGTGTTTCCGTGTGTTTTTAGCTCAATAAAATAACACCAGTGATGTGCAAGCTGGCACTGAAAAACAGCAGGTTCGAAAAAATAAAAATAAAAAGTGTGAAATATTTGCACAAACACTATGCGTCTGTTGTGCAGGGACCTTTAACCTGGGAAAAAAAGCAGGTCTGACCAACCATGTCTCACTTGTCGGGTACCATGGCTCAAGAGCTGCCACTTCAATGATGACTGACTCCAGCCCACAGTGGGGAAGTGGAGTGTTGTGCTGCTTCCAGTTTCCGTTCTAGAAACACTGTGTGGTGCATCAACTATGTTGAATCCACCAAGATACAGAGCAGCCACTGCGCTTCTGTGGCACAAAAAAAAGCCGCTTTCCCTGGAAGTCAGGGGTGAATTAACTTGCGTACGACAACCTTACGCTTTCGCTTTGACGTCGACATTTCCCCCTGCAGACCCGCACCAGGTCATGGCCCCGTCTGCCGCCTCGAACTTCTCCCATCTTCAGTCCACCTGTGATACACACCATTCCACTACTCCCCATCTTCTCCATGACAGTGTGAAACCATCAGCAAAATATAATTATCAGACAATAATATTCAATTAACATATATGTATATTGACCAGGAAG
Organism: Synchiropus splendidus; assembly: GCF_027744825.2. Taxonomy (NCBI): domain Eukaryota; kingdom Metazoa; phylum Chordata; class Actinopteri; order Syngnathiformes; family Callionymidae; genus Synchiropus; species Synchiropus splendidus. The sequence continues at coordinate 31,659,219 of NC_071338.1, forward strand.
GTTTTAAAACCAGAAAATCCTGAAAAAGACAGAAGACTTTGGTAACAGCTCATCTCCAGTCCAAGCTCCACAGACCCATTAGAATTATAATCAGCTACAGTCCCACAGATGATCCTCTCTCTGACTCTCAGTGGCACTCAGTCTGAAATGAAGGTTTTGATAGGTTTGCTAAACTTCCACTGGCCCTCAAAAGTTCCTCATGCACAGTGCACTCGTCACCGCCATTGCCTTTGCCACATTGGTTTCCTTCATAAACCAAAGTTTGGCCTCAGGAAGGTCAGTGTAGGTTGTAGTCAAGACCACACCAGGACATTATCGAGACCGAGACAAGACCATGTTATTTGGAGAGCAAGACCAAGACATTTGAAGGTCGAGACTGGACCAAGACAGTGTGTATATGAGGAGTCTCAAACTGAGGCAGGCACCTCCTGCACCCACTGTGAAGACAGCTGAAACAAGCAGCACCAGTCTGAGGAACAATGGTGTTCACGCACCTACTGGTGTTTGGGTCTCCTCCTTATTAGTTGGGAACAAAAGCCCCCACTGTGGCCCTCTAGTGGATCCGTTTGATAAATATCAATTACAGTTTGCACTGTTGGACTCAACCGGTCGTGAATAGAAATCCTGAGTCTGCCCAGTCCGAGGCCCAGTAAAAATCCATTCAAGACAGAGACTCTTAAAAAGCAGTCTCGAGACCTAGACCAATCTCGAGTACAACGGCACGAGTCTTCAGCAAACTCGAAATGAGCTTTTGACCTTGACACAAAATGACAGACGTGTTCGCATCTGTCCTTCCTTCCAAACCTCCAGTGTTCAGCTTCAAATTGTCATGGTGGCCAGGTCAACACACAAGGAATGGGAAGAATCTGGAAAACAGGACAGGCGGATTTGAGTCAAGGTCCTGCTAAAATGAGGGGAACAGAAAACACACCCGGAGTTAAGATCAACGCGGTGGTAACAAACTGAAAGTGCTCAGTGGTGGTGACTACACAAACGCACACTTCACAGAATTATATAGCTAAAGAGTGAGACTGATAAAACTGCTCACACACGGGCTGAATAGATTGAAGGGAGGCGAGAGTGATACGAGGGACGGAGGTTACGGCTGGTGTTTCAAAAGTACACAGAGCAGTCAGATTTGGAAACTCCACACAGGTACTTCGATGTACTGGACTTGGCAGGCTGCTGGAAGACTGACCATGGTTCCGTGATGCCCCAGAAAACCTTGTCAGAGACCTTGCCAGGTCCCGAGTGCCCGCCCCACAGGCACTATTTCAATAGAAAAGCAAAAAGACAGTTTTAGTTTTCGGTTTCCTTGCAAAGGTTCCAATGAAGTTCGATGAAAAACAAAGAGTATTTTTCAAAGCTTTTGGGAACAGGTGCTTGAAGAAATGAACACTCTCCCTCAAGTACACACACATTTTTCAAACGGCACTTGCAGTTACAGCGCCAACAACTGGTGGTGTTTTGGTGGCTTTTGTGAGTGGAAGAAGTTGTCTGTTGTCATTTGTCTTCATGTCAGTGGCGTCAGTGCTGTGTGGAACTTGTTGATATAAATCACTGCCGGAGCACGGTTTCACTCTGGATTCACCTTTGACAGCGTGTGTATTCAACACTGCTGCACTTCACATTTCAAAACCAGTGCCATCACTCACGAGATGTTTTCCGTCCCGCGCCTCTGTCGAGACAAATACACAAGGTTTTGATGTTGTTTTCTGCCTTCAGTGCCGCATCATTTGCTTAAAGGTCTCTGGCAACATCAGCATCAATGCGTCTATTGTTGGAGGAGAAAGCAGCCAGCAGCAGATGTTCAATCATTCCGGTGCCCAATATTCCCAGCTATCCGGGGATCCAGGCACCAGAGTAGAGGGTGAAGACAAACCAGTGAAACTGTCTTCACCCAAAGGTGAGAGTTTGGTGCGACTCCAAGGAGGCTTGCGTGTTGACCAAGTACCTCGCTGGTGAGACACAGTGACACATTCTAAGGGGTCAAACTTCAAATATGTGCGAGCGGATCTTTCACTTTCATGCCACTCAGTATAAGACAGGGGTCTCAGACCGGTCCTCGGAGGATGGCAGTGGGTGCAGGTTTTTGTTCCAACCAGTCACCTTTACACCCATGAAGCCTCAGTGTCATGGACCCAAATGCAGTCAGTGTTGAAGAAAACTCGGGAGACGAGATTACAAATAATATAGACAGGCAAATAACTGGAAAACTAAGGGCGCCGGGAACCAAAACGCGGACCCGGATCAACACAGACAAGGATTAAACTTCACGGAATAATCTAACTAAAAAGTGAGACTAGGAAAACTGCTCACACGCGGACTGAATCGGAAAGTTACAGCTGAATGGGAATTCAAGCGAAGCAAAGAATAAGATCATAAAAGTCTTGGGGGAGTTTTGCCTGAGTGGAGACAAAACGCTACCATGTGGCGCACGGAGCTGGCGTCGGGAGGAATATATACAGGACAGGAGGATTAGCGGAATGAGCTGCGTGTCCCTCTGAAGGTGGAGGGAAGACCGGAAACGGAAAAGAGAGAGAATCACAAAATAAAAGCACAAGGAGGGGACGCGGAGGAAATACAGGAATATAAGAACAGATGGACAAAAAGTGCGGACATGACACTCAGTTGATAATGAGTTTGGTGCTGCTTGTTTCAGCTGCACCTGTTTGGTTAAACTGTGTGTTTGGCTGGAACAAAAACCTGCACCCACTGCGGCACTTTGAGGACCAGTTTGAGTCCCCCGGTGGAGATGTGGAGAGCCATGTGATGAGACCCGACCCCGAGACAAACACCGTCTCTAGCTGAGACCCCTTTTGTCATGGCCTGGAGCGAAACATCTCCAGTCAACTACCATATGTCGAGGCCACGATACGGTTTAATACAAAATGTTTTATGTTACTTACACATGTTCAAAGTCATTTCACTGCAGATGTGTGTTTTTTGTGAGGGACATCATTATCGTCCCACGCCGTTTGAAGGTCTTGAGACCCTCCCAGCTGAAGCGATGGCTGGTCCCGTGAGGACCCAGCCCAACTGGAGCCCTCTCTCTTGATTTATGGGCCCAGCAGCAGCCTGCCTGAGCTAAAATGATGATAGCCGAGCTCCCTGGACACATCCACAACAAGTTATTAGGGGTTTTCAGGCCACTCCCCATTCAGCGCCGCTGATGGACCATGAGCGGATGAGTCCTTAATGCTGCCGCGTTGATCCCAACCCTGGAATAGGGACTAAGGGGCTTTGTTCTCTCAACAGAACTGCTCAATGCAATCCAATAGTGCTCTTACCGTGAGACAAGTTTTTAATCTCAGGCCGGACTATTGCCAAGCGTGGCTGCTATCGGCTCATCTCAGGGTCATGTGACCGGCTCTGAACAAAGAAGTGAGCCGGCCGGACTCCAGGGGCTGAAGGAAATCGATACGGAATTGAAACCCCCTCCGTCTCACTGAGCCCACGCCCCCTCCCTCGCTGGGCCCCGTGAAGACTTCTTCTTTTGTCACGCACGTGTGGATCACCGCTTCCATCTGCGTTTATCATATAAACAGCCCAATGATCGCAAATTATCCTTCAACACAGGAGCCATCTCGCGGAATCGGAGTCCCACGAGATGAATGGCGTTTTGTCTGCAAACACAAATGTGGTTGTAAAATTGCAAATACAGTGAATTCTTGCTCTGGCTTAGAATCTAATCTCACCTTCATCAAAATGTTAAGCAATAGAAGGAGATTAAATTCCGACTGGCAACGAAGAAAAAATGCAATGCAATACACTGTGTAAAATGGCTTCCATGGCACCAATTTTCACCCAAATCCGTATGTGTGGAAGTCAAACAACTACTACATCCTCTGTTAATGTTGCCGGTCGCAGACGATCGCACAAGTGCGGGATCTGGACATGACGGTCTTGAACCCTGGTGGTGACACGTGGGCTACGTACAAGAAGCTGGTGAGTTTCAACTTTTCTGAAATGATGAAATACCTAGTCAGTCCAGTGACATTCCAGCACGCTCCCTCTCAGCTGTGGCAGCTGGCATCTTTGGTATCTTGCTGACAAGACTCATGCACAGTTTTTATTGCACCCCAATCTAAGTAGAATCAGAATCAAGTTTATTGTGATGGTCAGTGGGGGTCACACCAACTAGGAAAGTGCTTTGGAATAAAATAAAATAAAATAAAACAAAGGCTGTTCACGAATGCAACAGTGTGACGGCTGAGGGGAAGAAGCTGTTCCTGTGACGGGAGGTTCTGGTCTGGATGGACCGTAGCCTCCTGCCAGAGGGAAGAGGAACAAACAGTCCATGTCCAGGGTGAGAAGGGTCGGTCAGGGACGAGTGGTCACGACACGGCCACGCCACTTGCTGTGGCGGTCTAGAAGACACAGGTGGTCAACCGTCAGATGTACTCAAAAACAACAGCACATGGCGGAGAAATGACTCGGCTGACAAACCATCTTCACTCCCATGGCAAAAAATACTGAATTTGGGAAAGTGGACTATTGCGTCCTATACTGAAAGATAGTCGTCCGTGTTAGATGTTGAAGCTATTTCTAACACCTTACGTAGCTCCTTACTGACATACTGAAAGTCACCATGAGCCGGGCTTTAAATTGCTAATGGCACGTCGCAAGGAGCACCATCTCATGGCTGTCCTAACTCCAACCTCTGTCTTCGCGTCATGATATGCCGTGGAAGGCGGAACACATGCTTCAATCGAAAGCCTGAAGGCTGCCTTCGGTGTCACTATAGGATGCAAAAGTCCACTGTCCCAACGTCGACATATCACGCCATGGGAGTGAGGATGGGTTGTTTTTTGTTTTTTCAAAGGTTGCTCACTCTGGTCCAGTGTGTCACCGTGATTCTTAACCAGTGACAGAATTGAGGGGCTGGTCTATTCACCAAAGGAGGAATGGGAGGAGGCTGTCACTGCCTGATGCAGTGCGCTGGAAGTCCCGGGACTGGAACCAGATGTTAGAAACACGCATGCGCAAGGTCAACGAATTGTGTTTATATGTTATATCGCGTATATTTGTGCGTGTTTTTGGATAGTTGTCAAAATAATCTATATTAAACAGTAAAATCTGGAAACTGTACGTTTGTACACGCATGCGTAAGTATGATCTGGTCTGTCTGCCTGATGTGCTCTGCCGGAAATGATGGTGCTGGAGCAGGAAGTTGCACAGAGCTCACCCGAACCCTAACCCTTCATCTGGACTGTAGAAGTAGAAAAACTTCATCGCCTGTGCGCGATATAACCATGGACGCATGTGCTGACCAGTAAACGTCAGTTGGTAAAACACGCACGATTTCCGGTTCCAGTCCCGGAATTTCCGGCGGACCGCATCAGGCAGTGACACCGACAGCAACCAAAAAAAAAAATGGCGTCCTAAATGGAAAATTCGTATTAAATCCCTTCCAAAAGCCATAGTTTGTGAATTCCATCACACCAGTGTCATCACCATATCAACGACTCACTTCAGTGAAACACACAGCTCACACGCGCTCAGACTAATGTATCGTCCTGTTTTATGCACAGACTTATTCCAACCCATGACTGGTCCGTGTGTGTGTCTAGCATTCATTTAAGGGGCATGTTTATGGCGCCGCACATTTTCCTGCCACGGCTCATTAAATAAAAAGGTGACGGAGCTCAGTCAGAACAGCCCACGTGCTGCACTTTCACTCACCTGGGTGCGAGGAGTCGGTCTGCAGCAACACAGCCGATCAAACGTATGGAGTGAATGCATCTCCACTCACGTGGCGCCAGCAGCAGCGCAGTCATTAGCAGGTCTGCCGGAGTGGAGGTGTCAGTTTTGCCCCTGAACTGTGCCCCTCACCGCCGGGTGACATGATTTACCCGACTGTTACAGATGTATTTGCTCTGTTCCGCGGTTCAAGGTCATCCAAGCTGCTCATGCTATAATGACCACACGGTAACATCCGCACGCCTCACAGAACATTGCTGTGGAGCCTTGTTCCCATCATACGGTTCTGTAGATTCTCGATGAAATCTGAGACTCTGGCCCTGATGTCTGACACGGACGCTGACTTTAATGTTAAAGTTCAACAACTGGCGCCTTAGATTCCTCGGTTCAACTTTCATTTGCTGAAGCATTTGATCCCAAAAGCCTTTCGAGCGATTTAGAAATGCTCTTGTTTTTCACTCTCTGTTTGCAAGGACATCTGAAACCCAAACTTTCTTTGTGTTTTTCTGTAGAAACGGTGTCTGTGAGGTGGCAAATGTGCTGCCATCGGTGGTGAAAATGACGTTACAATCTTCCAAAGACTTCTTAAGTGTCCTCATATGCCCAGTAGGTGGCGCTCAGTTTGAAAGTGAGGTGAGGTTTCATTGAAATGGCTTGAAGATTTTAGAAATTCTGAAAATCCTATCAACTCACATCGGCCACTGGATCCCTCAGGTCACCGAACTGGACTCAGAGACTTGTTGACCTGAATGGAATCCCAGTCTCAGTTTCTCAAGTGGATAAGCAGTTGGGTAATACGTTTCTGGCAACTCTGGAGTAGAACTAAGGAAGACAACAAAAGGCTTAAAAAGCAGAAATAATACTGATAAGTACTTGGTGCACAGAGGAGTAGACAAAGCCAGTAGAACAAATGATGGAGTCTGAAGATCGTATGTACAAATGAGATCCCAGGAAGGTGAGTCCCTGCGCTGGGACAGGAGCCAGACGTTCTGGCATCTGACGCGTTTAGTGACAGATGAAGCTTCATGAAACAGTGTCCTCATTTTCAGTAGGTGGCGCTCTCACTTGAAAAATGATGTGACGTTGCATTGAAATGGTTGTTCCAAAGAGTTTAGAGTGCCATCTAGTGGACTCAGAAAACCAAGACACTGTTTCATGAAGCCTCATTACCGTCAAAGAGAGAGGGAGAACCAGAAGAAGAAGAGGCAGTGACAAATGTAAGCTGCCGGGAGTTGGACATGCAGAGCTTAAGATGAGGGTCTCACTGCTCTCTTTCATCTTGCTGGTCCACCATGAGAACCAACACTGAAATCCATGTTCTAGTTCCTCCCACACTGCAGCCTCTTCAGAGTCAGAGTCAGAGTAAAGTGAATGACTCGGCATGTAAACCAGGGTGGCCAAAACTCGGGCTTAAATTGTTGAATAAGTTCCTCATAATGCGCTTCATTTTGCTGGTTTTCTGCCAGAACACGACTCCAGTTCAGGGGTGCTGAACCTTTTGGATCACGGGGCCCACATTTTCCAGGACAATTGAGTCCAGGGCCCATACAAGGAAAAGAACTGATTCATGACCAACCAGCAGCAGAAGCAGGTGAAGTCATATTCATCACATTTCCGAAAGAAGAAAAAAATAAACTTGGTTCAATCTGAGAAAATAGGAAGAACTGTGCATTGTGAATACAATTCTGAATAAAATAAAAACAACACCTGAGTGATAAGTAAAAAAGTATCGCCATAAACAGGTGAACAGTTTTTACTGTTGGGGGCGCCATCACTTTCTTTATCATCTTTTCTATTCAAGAACTTCTCCATAGTTGGTAACTACCACAGATGTGCAGCTGTCAAGTCAGTTCAGTGACTCACTACGTGGCTCATGTGTTAAAACTGAGTGTCTCGCGGTCCAAATGTGTGAAACAAAAGAACTTGTATTGGCCCTCTAGGGGGCGCTCGCAGCCCAGCCATGGGCCCCGGCCCTATGGTTAAGAACCACTCTCTAGTCCACTGCAGCAGGTGCCAGCGATGGGAATGAAAATGAGCCCATAGTGGCCTTGTGTGTCTCTTACATCTGCTTGCAACAGGGGCGCTGAACATGCTCATGCACTGATTTCAAATGTATCTGTCAGACAGTGTGGCCTCCTGCTGCCTGCAGAGCAGGTGCTCCAGACACCTCGACAACAGCAGAGGTAGGAATGTCAGTTTCCCTGCCTCCTTCATCTGCTTCCATCCGTGTGTTTGGACAGACCGGCGAGGATGACATCGCCGCGCTCATTTTCCACGGCTGAGCGAAGCTTAGCGCGTCAATAATGGATCACTATCGACGGCGGTGTCAAGCAATCGCTGGTCGGTCGTGAGTCAGATTTACCATCAGATGAGATGATGTGGAGGCGTGAGGGATGGCGCCCGTCCCGGCTCAGGGTAACCTCCGTCAACGGCCCGTGGCCTCAGCGCGGAGCAATTTGCTTTTGAGCAGCAGAAGCCGTCCCAGCTGAATACAAGCCGCGTCTCTAATGGCGCAGCCGTGCCATCGGTTCAGAAACAGCCGACACCAGCACTTTCTTATCTGCTTGTTATTTGAGATATCAGTGTTAGTCAAGCCACCGTCCAAATCTCTACCGAATCAAAGGGAAGTGCAGCCTCACGGTCGGAACAGGAGTTGAAACTTTACTCAATCTCATGGAGTCTCAGGAGCTGTCGGTCATTTCCATCAGTGAGAAGGGTGACAGTGGCGGTCACTGCCCGAGAGAGTCAGGTGTCAGAGTCAGAGCTGAAGACGCTGTGCTTGTCACTGGGAGCGAGTGGGAAGGACCAGATTAAAAATGAAGGACGTGTGGAGAAATTCGGAGACAAAGTTGGGGTGGTCAGTTCGGACGTGAGGAGAGGGAGGGTCAGCGTTGGACCAAGAATGTTGGAGATGAGGAGGAGGAAGACAGTGATGAGGTTCAGGAGGACGGAAGGTCTGAAGGTGTCAAGTGGAGAAGACCAAGATCACTCCTGTGGCACAATATATTGAAGTTGAGAAGGTAGACTACTGCGTCCTACACTGAAAGCTGGTCTTCTGTGTTATAATTCAGGGCTTCAAATTCGTTGCTTCTTCCACTTCAATCTCTCCAAACTTGGGCTGTGTCCCACTCCTCCCCCAAACACCAGCACTTGGTTGTGAGCACCCTCCACTGTGAAGCTCCCTCCACTGTGAAGCTCCCTCCACTATGAAGCTCCCTCCACTGTGAAGCTCCCTCCACTATGAAGCTCCCTACACTATGAAGCTCCCTCCACTGTGAAGCTCCCTCCACTGTGAAGCTCCCTCCACTATGAAGCTCCCTCCACTATGAAGCTCCCTCCACTGTGAAGCTCCCTCCACTATGAAGCTCCCTCCACTGTGAAGCTCCCTCCACTGTGAAGCTCCCTCCACTGTGAAGCTCCCTCCACTATGAAGCTCCCTCCACTGTGAAGCTCCTTCCACTGTGAAGCTCCCTCTACTGTGAAGCTCCCTCCACTATGAAGCTCCCTCCACTGTGAAGCTCCCTCCACTATGAAGCTCCCTCTACTGTGAAGCTCCCTCCACTGTGAAGCTCCCTCTACTGTGAAGCTCCCTCCACTGTGAAGCTCCCTCCACTATGAAGCTCCCTTCACTATGAAGCTCCCTCCACTATGAAGCTCCCTCCACTGTGAAGCTCCCTCCACTATGAAGCTCCCTCCACTGTGAAGCTCCCTTCACTATGAAGCTCCCTCCACTATGAAGCTCCCTCCACTTTGAAGCTCCCTCCACTATGAAGCTCCCTCCACTGTGAAGCTCCCTTCACTGTGAAGCTCCCTCCACTATGAAGCTCCCTCCACTGTGAAGCTCCCTCCACTATGAAGCTCCCTCCACCGTGAAGCTCCCTCCACTATGAAGCTCCCTCCACTGTGAAGCTCCCTCCACTATGAAGCTCCCTCCACTATGAAGCTCCCTCCACTATGAAGCTCCCTCCACTATGAAGCTCCCTCCACTATGAAGCTCCCTCCACTATGAAGCTCCCTCCACTATGAAGCTCCCTCCACTGTGAAGCTCCCTCCACTATGAAGCTCCCTCCACTGTGAAGCTCCCTCCACTATGAAGCTCCCTCCACTGTGAAGCTCCACTATGAAGCTCCCTCCACTGTGAAGCTCCCTCTACTGTGAAGCTCCCTCCACTGTGAAGCTCCCTCCACTATGAAGCTCCCTCCACTGTGAAGCTCCCTCCACTATGAAGCTCCCTCCACTGTGAAGCTCCCTTCACTATGAAGCTCCCTCCACTATGAAGCTCCCTCCACTTTGAAGCTCCCTCCACTATGAAGCTCCCTCCACTGTGAAGCTCCCTTCACTGTGAAGCTCCCTCCACTATGAAGCTCCCTCCACTGTGAAGCTCCCTCCACTATGAAGCTCCCTCCACTGTGAAGCTCCCTCCACCGTGAAGCTCCCTCCACTATGAAGCTCCCTCCACTGTGAAGCTCCCTCCACTATGAAGCTCCCTCCACTGTGAAGCTCCACTATGAAGCTCCCTCCACTGTGAAGCTCCCTCCACTATGAAGCTCCCTCCACTGTGAAGCTCCACTATGAAGCTCCCTCCACTGTGAAGCTCCCTCCACTGTGAAGCTCCCTCCACTGTGAAGCTCCCTCCTCTATGAAGCTCCCTCCACTGTGAAGCTCCACTATGAAGCTCCCTCCACTGTGAAGCTCCCTCTACTGTGAAGCTCCCTCCACTGTGAAGCTCCCTCCTCTATGAAGCTCCCTCCACTGTGAAGCTCCCTCCACCGTGAAGCTCCCTCCACTATGAATCTCCCTCCACTGTGAAGCTCCCTCCACTGTGAAGCTCCCTCCACTGTGAAGCTCCCTCCACTATGAATCTCCCTCCACTGTGAAGCTCCCTCCACTGTGAAGCTCCCTCCACTGTGAAGCTCCCTCCACTGTGAAGCTCCCTCCACTATGAAGCTCCCGCCACTATGAAGCTCCCTCCACTGTGAAGCTCCCTCCACTGTGAAGCTCCCTCCACTGTGAAGCTCCCTCCACTGTGAAGCTCCTTCCACTGTGAAGCTCCTTCCACTGTGAAGCTCCCTCCACTGTGAAGCTCCCTCCACTGTGAAGCTCCCTCCACTGTGAAGCTCCCTCCACTGTGAAGCTCCCTCCACTATGAAGCTCCCTCCACTGTGAAGCTCCCTCCACTGTGAAGCTCCCTCCACTGTGAAGCTCCCTCCACTGTGAAGCTCCCTCCACTGTGAAGCTCCTTCCACTGTGAAGCTCCCTCCACTGTGAAGCTCCCTCCACTGTGAAGCTCCCGCCACTATGAAGCTCCCTCCACTAACCCACTCCACTCATCAGTCTACAGATGCACGTTTTGTTTTTTAAAAACTCCCAACAAAAATACGACTCCATACAGAGAGCTGCTCCAAGCCAATGAGATAGTACTTTTAGAAGTAATGGCCTTATAACCTCAAGCACAGCACCTCAAACACAGCGTCTGTACAGTCAGAGCAAGCGTCGACGTTTGACAAGTTGGCAATAACAATGTGTCCTTGCTTCACACTCCACTTAGCTTCGCCTCGCTGGAAGAACAACGGAAAGACAAACATGCCAAACATAATCATCTTCTCGGTTCTTAGTTCAAAGGCAATAAAGAGCAGACGATCCACCTTAAGCTCCGGAGGATTACAGCGCTCGGGTCGTCCTGCGACATTTCAAATAAGCTCGGAGTTTTTAAAGGTTGCGGGAGTTCAGATCGGTTCACTTCCGATTAATGTTCTGGGGTCAAACGTTAGCAGCCGTGGCTTGCGTTTTGACTCTGAGCAGGAAGAGCACAAGAGCGAGTGCTGTTGAATAGACAGAAGATGAGTCAAGGACAGATTTTGTTCAGTGTGTTAAAGTTTGCTTCAGAACAGATCCCATCACTCTGGCCGTGATGACAGACCTGGGAACTAGCAAAGAGGCCACCACGGTACAGATCTGGGAATTGGTTCATTCGTTCACCCTCCTCCTGCACAAGGAATTCGCAGCTGTTCGTCCGATCTTCCACTGCGGAGTCTGTGATAAAAGGTTGGGGAAGCAGTACTGCAAACTTCCCGGTGAGGAAAGTCGCTATTGACAAATCCAGATGTCTCTAGAAGCCACTAAGTCCAAAAGTGGAAATGTCGAAGTGATAAGTAAGTGTAGCAGGGAAGTCCCAACAGCACCTGTTCTACCTGAGGAAGGAGCTTGTGCTCAACTACTACCATACTAACCCAAGGTTTCCAGGTGTGGTTTTCCAGCTGCACCAAGGCCAAACCAGCGGAACCTGCGGGACCAGATCAGCACCACCTACACCGCCCTCTGCCTGAGACGGCTACACAACATCCACCAGCACCATCCGACATATCACCTCTTGCACCTGCTGCCCTCTGGGAGGAGGTTCAGGTCCATCCACGCCAGAACCTCCAGACTAGTGAAGGGTTGGTGAGGCTTCATGACATGTTGTCATGATTCTCAGAGGCCACCAGAGGGCGCTGTCTGCTGTAAAATGTTGGACTTGAACAACTAATTCAATGAATCTTCACATCATTTTGAAACCAAGAGCGCCATCTAGTGGCCTCTGAAAATCAGGACATCGTTTCATCAACCCTGTTTCATGAAACCTCATCTGCCCATCACAAGTCCAGACTTGCCCCAAGGCAATACGATGACTGTGCAGCAAGTGTTGATCGACAGAAGGCACGAGAGACGAGGTTAAATAAACAGAGATTTAATCCTCAGATAAACAATACACAGACAGAACAAATAACAATAACTAAGGACACTGGAAATCAAAACACGGACCGGGAACAACATGCGGGGACTGGGGAAGAATCTGAAACACAAGAGGCGAATTACAATTCCAGCCTCGAAAAACTGGGAGAACACAAAACACACTCGGAGTTAAGATCTGGAGGTGGCAATAAACTGAAAGCGGTCGGTGGTGGTGGACACACACACACACACACACACACACACACACACACACACACACACACACACACACACACACACACACACACACACACGAGGAATAAACTACATCGGAGATATAACTAAAAAAGAGTAACAAAGTACACGATAGAACGCAGAGAAAAATACAAAACGGAACGGAAAGAAACAAAGTGCAGATGTGACAACCATGTTATCATAACAATGACAAAGTATCTGGTATTGTATTGCATTGTAAACAACCTCATGGCCCAATTTGCATAATGGATTTTGGACATTTTTAATGGTTAATGTTACTGGATTTCTACACCGGTGTCTGTCGGTGACTGCAGAGGGGCCTCACAGAAGGAGCCACGGAAACACAGGCCACAAAAGAAAAACCTTTACTTGGAAATTTAGCGACAAAAGTTGGCAAAACTGTGGGGAACCTTGATCGACACCTGAATTTCCCCGTCACTATTCCGCACAGCATCATGGTTCAATTCGGGTTTCTGGACACACGGTGGTGCCACTCTTAGTCGCCAACCACAAGAGGCAGGCCTGAACGTTCCAGCCACTAAATAGCATATACCAATAAACAATTGGTTCCTTGCAGCGCGCGGCTGATAATGTGTGAAAGGTGGCGCTCCTCCAGTGATTATGACGAATAGCTAAACTGTCACCGCGCAGCAGCTGCGGCTGAGTGGCTGCATATCATATTATGTTCCAATCTGGGGAGCGGCATCTCACGGGTGGCGGATTTGTGAGGCGGCCAGCGCGTACAAACCTCTTCACGTCACTTTCATTAAGCACCCGCCGCATTATTATGTCGTCCATGATGCCACCTCAGCCCTGACGGGAGATGGGCGCACTATATCACCACGATGGCCGAGGTGAGGAAACAGCTTGGTCATAAAGGTGCCATTTGTCAGAGGGGTTGTCAGGTGAAACGGCCCCTTGAACCAACCTGGATCCTGGTGAGCCTGCTTTTCCATGACAGCGGATTTGTTGTTCGCTGAAAAATAGTCGCTTCTTACTGGTTTATTTTGGGAGCAGGTATGTAATGAGGATATTATTTGGGGTCGGCAGATGTCATGTATTGCATGGCACGTTCTGAAATGAGCACAAGTTTGGTCCAGAACACAGAACTAAGTTCAGAGCTCGGGACACCAGGCGTACTGCGCCAGTGCTTTTGCTGGTTCGAAGCCGGGTGACTTTCCTCTTGTAAAAATGATTTTAATCTGGTTTATTTAGATTTTCACTGTCATTTTATAAACAGTGAAGACAGTGTTTGCCGGTGTGTGACCCCGGCACTTTATTTAGCTGGAGCACAACTGGATTTGGGGCAAGTCTGGGGTCAGAACTCACGTCCAACTACCACATCCCGTCGATTTAAAACTTCCCACCTGCTGTCGGAGCTCGGATCCTCTTCATCTTACAGCCTTTTCCGAGTCGCTCCCAGGACAACTGCAAGACTCCGGTTTGGTCCCCGGGCTTTCATGCACACCTGCCCACTGAGGCGCGCAAAAGATCATCTGAAAGGAGAGGAACAACAGTTTAGCTCCGAGTCTCTCCTGGGTGACAGAACGTCTCTCAGGAATATGGGAAAACACCCTTTGGCTACACTGCGCGAAGGGCATCATGCTGCAAATCAAAGCTCACGCAGGAGCTGATGGGAAAAATGCCTTTTTCAGTCACTAGGTGGGATGTTTAGCTCAAGGGACCCTGTGCTTGCTCCTCACTCCTGACTCTAACTGGCCAGGAAGTGATGCACAAACTGATGAGAATATCATTCAGTACTTGTTGCATGAACATATCTCAACAATAATGCAGGAATTGCTTATGCTACTAATAGAGACAGAGTTGGGTGGGTGGAAAGTGAGACGTGTGTGAGAGACTGAGATGGTGAAAGATTGGTTACAACTCATGAGGAGGTGTGAGTCAAGGACCATCCCAAGGAAAGGAGGAACCACAGCGCTAGTTTGCGCCGGCTTTCAGAGACCTTTCAGGGTGACAGCCACATTGCACCGGATGAAACAGATGGCTACGTCACAACAGGTGTTGTGATGAAGAGGTCGACTCAAGAGAAGCATCAGAACGTCTGGTTAGATCAGTGGTGGCTACAAAAGGGTCAAGTTTTCAGACAGTTTTTGTCACTCTACCGGATTATTGCTACAGCTAAGTCAGGTGTAGCTGCTGACCCCGGGAGTATTAGACTTCTCTGTCAGGGGATAAAAACTTTGGATTGTGCTTGACAGTTTCCGGTTGGTTCTTCCACAAGAAGGTGGTAAACCTCGCCGAGGGCGCTTGTGTTTCCAACCAACTTCTGTCTCTTAACAAAGTGATTTCTGTGCAGTCAGTGCCCCAGCTATACGTCACACTTCCTGTTGAGCTGTGTCCTGCTGGAGCTGCTCTGAATCCACGATGAAGTCATTTACTTTTGCTGGAGATTCATTGAAATCCAGTGGAGTCTGAATGAGTGGCAGAAGATTCCTCTGACCTCCCACGAGAAGAGGATGGAGGAGGGATGATTCGTCTTTTGATCTCTCTGAATTCACGTAGGTGTTTCCCGAGTGAGAGATGGAATGAGTGCCTGTTTTGTTTGGCAACCTTCTCTGGCTGAGAAGAGTTTGAGCTCATCGGAGCGGCTGTGGAATGTGGTGGGATGAGTGCGTGACGCGCTGGCTGTAGGAGTCCAGCTGAACCATTGTTTTAGATGCATCCTGAGGGAGACGGTACCACTGGGAAAGTCGTCTCAGCCAGTGAGAGGTTTCTGCGAGCGCCCAGGAGCAGCAACACCCGTCAGTTTGCCTCACGACTGCAGAGCCACCTTTGCTCTGAGGAGGGAACCGCTTCACTGTCTGGAGTTGAACTGCCAGAGTGAGTCTGGCCACACAGATCTTTTACTTGAAGCAGGAAGTCAAACCAAGATGAAGAAGAGAGGAGCCTGAATGGAACGAGAGGTACGAAGAATGAGGTCAGCTCTGTTGGCGAGTCACGAGGGTCAAAGTAGCAGCAGCTCGGTGCCAACCTTACAGACCATGGAGCAACAGCAAGGACGGAGGAATGACTTGTTCCGAATGAGAGTTCAATTCACACAGCTAATCCTTTACTGCTACATCCCACTTCGAGGATCCTTCAAGGCAGACGAGGGGATTAAGATTAGAATCTCTAATATATACAGGGAGTGTCGCAAACTCGGAGGGGAACTTAGCTCAAGTGTAAGAGGAAGGTCAAACTCTGAAGTCTGACAACAGCCCAGCTTGAAGCTCTCGGTTAAGGCGAGGAATTCCAGCATTGTTTCATGGAAGTTGGAATGGTTTTGTGTGAGTGATGGAGAGAGATTTAAAGAGGTGCAGGGGAGGGTGCAGGCCGGGTCCAACGGGTGGAGACGACTGTCAGGTGTGGTCTGTGACAGAAGAGTGGCAGCCAGAATGGAAGGAAGTGATGGGCTGCTGAGGCTTCATGAAACTGCCCTCATTTTCAGAGCCCACCAGAGGGCACTCTCTGCTGCACAATCTTTGGATTTCAACAACCATTTCAATGAACTATCGCATCGTTTTTAGAGTGAGAGCGCCACCTACTGAGCTCTGAAAATGAGGACACTGTTTCATGAAGCTTCATCAGCCCATCACTAGTGAAAAGGAACCATTACAGCACAGTCATGACACCTAACATGAAGTTTGACTCAGCGAGAGTAGCTCTGACTCAAAGGCTGGAAGCAGAGATAAAATATGAAATAATAAAATAGTAATGTTTTTTGTTTTTGTTTTGAGGATGGTGGACACGGAGGCACTGGGAAATAGAACAAGAGGAAAACAACGTTTGAGGGTCACGGATGCGGTGTGGAGGACATGAATGGATGGTGTGACCGGGGAGGATGAGGGAGATGGTGGTGACTTGCTAGTGTGAAATGCAGGGCAGCAGGAGCGAGTGCAAGTGGAGTCGGGCCTGAGAAGGAAAGTCCACAGCACGTCCATGGACAGGTCAATTTTGGGAGGCTGAAGGATTGGATCAAACAGTCTGGCACTGAGCTGAGAGCTCTTATTAAGGCTGGTGCGGTGACAAGTCGGACCGCGGCTCAATCGAGCTGACCACGCGTCGGGAACGGTGGCGTTCCTCAAGTGGATTCTGGACGGTGGCAGGATCAACTTTCCCATCACTGTCCGAGCTGCGTGACCTTCTCTCAAGCCACGCACCACCAACAGTGAGTCAGCAGCCACCACATCAGCGTGGAGCCGGAGTCACTTGCTGATCCGTGAAAGTCATTTACATGGCCTTTCAAGTCCCGGGGAAACAGCGGCTTCACTTTGCTCCTGGAGTCTCAAAACGCCCCAAAGAGCCGTGGAACTAAATGATTTGTCAAAAATGAAGGATTCACTTCCCGGCAGATCTGGTGACCAGATTTCTGATGGAGTCATTTCCATTTCATCGAGAAGCCGTAGACGGTAGAGCGAGCGGCGGAGTGAGAACTAGACTCGGATGGATGTTTCTCAGCGAGGACATAAATTACGCTCCTCCTTGTCATGTGTGTTCGCCATAAAACTGTCAACAAGCCCAAGCAATTCCAGAATTGTTGGCCTCACAACAAAGGTCGGCCGCTGATCTTTACGCTGCCACTGAGCGCCTCATCGATCTGGACTTTGACAGAGCGCTCTTGTGTTTTGTTGACATGACGGAGCACCGCCAAAGTCAATACGCTTCCGCCAGCAGAGGGCACTTCTCTCAATCCTTTCCACATTCAGTCCGTCTTGAAAGACACAGCTCCAGGTCATTGAATCTAAATATGTGGGTCGAAAAAAAGACAGGGCAGTTTTAAAGGGACAGAACATGGAACTCAAAAACTCAACCCCACTGCAGAAAAAAACAGGAAAAAAGGAAAATTTCTGAACACAATTATGTTGAGGGGGAAGAACGGGGAGGAAGAAAGCAAAATAAAACGCAACCGTGTCAACCCAAGTTCTGTCTTTGCTTGTGCTACGATTCCGTTTTTCGGATTGTGTTTTCATTCTTTATTTTCTACAATGTTTTTATGTCATTGTGACTCTGTTTTTCTGTGCTGTAGTTATTTTATTTTTTATTTATTTTTTATGTTTTTTGTTTCCATTCTCCCTGTTAGTTTGTGTTTGTCATTTGGCCTTCAGGGCCACCGTAGATTACTGTGCACAAGTCAGACTGGAAATGACTGAACAATGCAAAGAACAGAACCTTGTGTGAAAGTTTGTTGGTTTGAGCGGCTGTCCACTTGCAGACCTGAGCCTTCAACAGCTCCCTCTTCCTTCCATAAGTGGTCAGGAGGAGAAGCAGATCTTCTTCTCCCGCTGAGACTGAGGAGCTGTAATTACACTGTAACAGATTGGAGAGGGAGCGAGGGCAGGGCGAGCGAACACCCACAGGACGCGCACCGACACATAGTTAAGACCATATTGTACACCAGACCGAGGCAGACCTCCACTGCAGCGTTGCCAATAACACGTGCTGTGAACACACACAGCAACACGGGTGTGATGATTTATTAAAGCAGTGGAGAGGAGAACGTTGTGTCGCGGAACAACACACTTGAGATCTGCCGAGGCGAAGATTCCCAAAACGTGGGACACGGAAGGCTTTTACACTGTGCACTAAAGGTTTGTGAAGAAAACGCTGACACTGTCATTTGGCGTGGAGAGATTTGATTGACACGTTGAGTCAACGCAGCGGACATCAGCCACCACTGCACGTCAAAAGTGAAACTAATAAAGTGAGACTGAGGCGAAGCGACAGCTGAGAGTCAGAGCGTTCAGGGAGGCCCAGTGATTCCAGCGGCAGAAGTTGTTTTTATTTTTTTAATGGAGGTAACCTCGACCCCGGAGGTGAAAGCAGTAACGGATATTCAGTTATCTTCACACCATGTTAGATGAGTTTCAGGCTGTAGGTTTCTGTCTGAGCCTCCAGAGGCGCAGGGTGTGGTAATATTTTAAAGCAGAAAATCCTCCTGAGCAAGGAGTCTCATGTCATCTGGGATCCAATCGGCCTGCTGGGAGTGACCAGTCAGGTGTCAGGAACCGCCCCCCGACTGTGATGGGTGAGTTGGACGGTTCAGACAGATGCATTTAACTGGCACCCCACAACCACGAAACAGTTAAATTCAGCCAAAACTTGTACTCAAGTAGAAGTACTGTTACTTCAGAATAAAATGACTCAAGTAGAAGGAAAAAGTATGAATACTTTTACTCAATAATTACTCGAGTAAAAGCAAAAAAGTACTAGGAGAAAAAACTACTCGAGTACTGAGTAACTGTTGAGTCATTTATTTTTTAACAACCATTCATTCAAAAATACAAAACAATCATCCACGTAGAAACTAAATTCCATCCAATCAATGAATTAATAAAATAAAGAAATAAATCAAGTACTTTGATAAATAATAAAAATAAATAAAAAATTGATTTTTTTTTTTACTTGAGCATTTTACTTATTAAATGTATAACATATACATACAGTAATAAACACCAGAATATTAGCCCCAACCACTAAATTTTAGAAGGAAAGTAAATCTTGTTCATACACAAGACCCACCTGCCTATAAGTCACGGTGCAGTGGTTGGAAAATGGACTCCAGTATGGAGTCTGACTCATGAAACAAACTGGACAATGTTCTGGACTTGAATCATGAACTCCTCACATCTTTTATGAACATTAAAAGGCTCACAATGTGCTGTTTTCACCCACGAGTCCGAAGTTCAGTGGGTCAGGAGATCGGCTCTGTTGGCGGCGCTGCGGACACGCAAGGGCAAACGGCGCATTTTGAGCGCTTTAATGTCAATAAAACACCCGTGATTTCATCGGTTTCATGTTACGAGGCTCCACATATTTTATTGAAATACTTTATTTCAGCAAATCAATAGTTTCGCTTCTCAACCTCCATATTTAACATGACTCCTCTGTCATAAGTGTTCAGTTATGAGGCTCTGTGAAACCGTGTCCTCGTTGTCACTCTGTGCTTTACAATCTTTGGATAGAAACAACCATAACAATGGAATCCCTCTCCTTTTTTAAAGCGAGAGCACCACCTACTGCGCTCTGAATGTGAGGGCACTGTTTCATGAAGCCTCATCAGCCCATCACATCAAAGGAATGTAGGAGCAACTTGGCTACAGTGCCTGCGGGAAGCGTACCTTCAGATGTTGCGTTGACCTGCGGCAGCTGTCAGACACCAAAATCCTTAAAAGCATCAGTGTGGACAGCAGAGATTGTGGTCCGTTCCACTGGATGTAGCTGTCTAGTTCTGACCAGGGAAGAAGACAACTTAATTATTTGTGGCTTTTTTAAAGGCTCAGAGAGAAAAACTCAAACATTTGACCCCACACTGACGTGAGCGACCTCACGGGTCACACAGCTCACCTGTTCTCCAAGACACTTCCTGCTTTGGAGCCTAAAACACTGGCAGAAGCACGACATGACTGTGACATCCAGGACATCACCTCAGGTTCGACTCATGACTTGTGATTCAGAGCAGGACCATGAAAAAAGGCCTGGACTCACACCAGGAGACGGAAACATTTTCTCGACATCTCAGGTCACGGCGCCATCTGTCAGCTGACCTGACGCTGCAGATGTTGATACGTTCAACCCGCGATCTCCGTGTCCTCCAAACATCACTCAATCGTTCTGGAAAAGATTGATGGAGCGTCCCGCCGTGCAGAGGACGCAGGTTTCCTCCCATCGAGTCACAACCTCTGACAACCTCATTTCCAGTGGCAACAAATAAAGGCCGCCCGTAACAATAAACCTCCCTTCAGAGATAGTGAGGATGCTTCATGAAACAGTGCCCTCACTTTCAGAGCTCTGCCACCTAGTCGGCACACTGTTTCATGAAGCCTCATGAGCTCATCACGAGTGACAGGTTGAATTCAAGTCGGATAAAAATGATCACAATGTGATCCACGACCAACAGTGGAAAGTGAAAGTGAACCCTATTGGATCCTTTATCTTTGAGTAAACCAGTTTTGTCAAGGGTTTTGGGTTGCTTCTCACTTTGAGATGATGAGGTTCACATCTCTCACGTTTTCACACAGCTCTAATATGATTTCTCATCCATCTTCCATGGCATTCCTTGACGGACGAGTCTATCTGAACCTGGGTTTAGGTTCAAGACTTTGAGACATGTCTGGATTTGCAAACACAGTGATAAAGCATATGAACTGGAGAGTCAAAGATGATAGTGATGGAGCTTCAAGAAACAGTGTCGTCATTTTCAGAGCTCAGTAGGTGGCGCTCTGGGTTATAAAATGATGTGAGGTTAAATCACAAATGCAACTATTTTAGAGCAGAGAGCGCCCTCTAGTGGGCTCTGAAAATGAGGACACTGTTTCATGAAGCCTCATCAGCCCATCACTACAACACTGTTTTGGACTGTGGGAGGCAACCGGAGGAAACACATGCAACCCCAAGGAGACTAGAGGTTCTGCGTTGACTCCAGCGGGATGATGACCCCAACAACATGACTCTTGACTCCAGGAGGAGTCGATGGTTGATCTTCTCCAGCAACGCTCTGCGCGAAGCCTCGTCTGTGGAACCTCTCGACGGGACACAAAAAGGCAGCAGGCGTTGGATGACAATGACCCAGATGTCTGAACACATTTGCCATACTTTATGCACATTGAAGAAAAGTAGACTTTTGTACAATATCTCACTAATTATATTTACATGACATACAAGTTGCCATCAGTGCAATACATAGGAATGTTGCATATTTACCAAAATGTTAGACTCTTTCCTTTTCATGAAGAAAAAAATAATTCGATGACCGAAGCGGATTTCATGAGCCGAGTCGAAAAAGTAACCTTTGTATTGGAAAATAAAATCTATCAACAATCAAGCTTTGAAAAAGTAACACATGTACATCTAAGTCTTCATACATGTAATGGAGTGCTTTTGTACAAATATCATCGAGAACTTTGGCAGTTTGTCGGGAATAAACTCGGAGAAATGAGATCAAACCGTCTGCACGTCATGTTCACAGTGGTCGTTCGAAGGCTGGAAGCTGATAGATGAACAGAAAGAGGAGGGGAACACAAAAGAAAGTCAACCCAGAGTGAAACCGCAGGTGAGCACTGGAGGCCGTCGTCACTGTTGGCATGGTTAGAAAATTACAAACACCTATGAAGGTTTACGTAGCAGTCATCGCCATTTAAAAAAACATCTTCAGGTGGACTACAAAGAGTTTGAGGGGGGGGGGGTTGGAGGCGGTCGGGACCCCCGCCGGGAGAGACATGAAAACAGGACATGCACAACAGTGCTGTGTGGAAGAACGTGAAGCCCAAACGTTGTTTTTTTTTTTTTTTTTTTCTCCACTGTTTTAACGCGGGTGCAAAATGAAAGACTTTGCAACAATCCACACGGTCAGACTTACACCGGACAGATTAACCGAGCAATTCCAAACACCATAATCCGAATACGTTTTTTTGTGTTGTTTTCTTTTTTCACTTCCACTGGTTTGGCACTTTATTGGAACAAATTTCTCTTCAAAAAGACTAAATGTTGTACAAAAGGTATTTCATGTCTCGATAACGTAACTGGTATAATATAGTACTTATAAGCATACGGTAAGTAAACACTTGTACATACTGTAGTTTTAAAATGAACATTCCAACAGATGTTTTACGCACATGCACAAAAACAAACAAACACAACTCTCTCTCTTTCTCGCTCTGGCTCGCCCGATACTGCTTCGCCCGTCTGGGCCGCCTCCCCCTTCTTTCTCTTTGGACAATCTCCACCCGCTGCGGTTGGCAGCCTCCGCCCCGGGGGCCCTTCCGGGCCGCCCCCCGCTCCGCAACGCTCGCTAGCTTAAGACAACTCTTAATACTGCATGTTTCCCAGGTTTCGCCTCCAGACTACGACACTTCCTCGGCGGAGCGCGTGTCCGTCTTGAGACGCACAAACTCCTTGGCCACCTCGTCGTTGGTCCTTTGAGAGAGTATCCTCATGATGGTGAGGCCCGTCTCGTCCATGGAGATGCTCCTCATCAGCGGGTAGCAGGCGGAGCAGCTGCCGGAGTCGGCCAGCTCGCGCAGCTGGATCACCGTCATGCCGATGATCCGGTCCTCGCGGGCGAAGCAGTAGTCCTTCACTGACACGTGCAGTTCGTAGGCCTCTGGCCCGTGTTCGTTGCTCAGAACGCTGGAACACGACACAGGCTTTAGAGTGCTGCACCAACCTGTACTCGTACAGCAGTCTGACTAGAGCAGTATGGCGTAATATACTGATGTTGGCAAAGCGGACTTTTGCGACCTATACTGACGAAAAAGGCAGCCTTCAGCATAGAATGTTACGCATAGATGCATCAATGGTCCGAAATAACATTTTCATTTCGTAGCATTCCAGGCAGGGCGGCGTGGCACGCATTGAACCTACTTTTTTTCTTGTGTCACGCTGCCAATGCGTCAACATGCAACACTGTAGGCTGCCTTTTTCGTCACTATAGGACACAAATGGCAACTTTCTCAAAGTCACTATTTGACGCCATGAGAGGGAGGAAGTGTTGACTAGTGACCCCCAAAAAACCAATGTCTTTAACAGTCCAACAGGTGGTGCTGTAAGTACAAATATTTTTCACCGTTAAGTCCATTCAGGAGAAGCAGATACAATGCACAATAGGAAGCCGACAGGTGAGGAGGAGCACATCAGACATGTGTTTTGAGGTACTGCTCAGAGAAACAGTCATTTAAAGTCTTTATTCTAGGGAGTGATGTGTCCTCTGTGCCAAGACTCTGATGCTTGTCGAGTCACGTTGTAGTTCTGCAGCGGCGCAGACACTACCATAAACTAGAGAGCGAGGAGGCAGCAGTACTTATGATACCTGCAATACAGGAAATTTTCACCATTTTGAGTTTAAATATTGGTTCAATCTTTGCCTTATTTAATCCATTATTGTTATTATTATTAGTATTGTTATTAATCAGAATGTTTTTGCGTTGTTTTTTTAAGCAGTTGAGGCTGCATTTCAGAGGAAAAGAAATTATAAATATTTTTGAAAAGTAATCAAACTAATAGCATGATCTATTCCTGGCTGTACCAAAAATGATTTACATGTTTGTCACTAAAACTCCTCGTCCCTGCCCTGAAGAAAAAGCTGAGCCAAAAGGAGGAACTCTTGGTTCACAAGATACTTGATTTTAGAATGACGAGAACTGTATGTACAATTCCATACCCAGCTTTCAAGACTCAATATCAATTCGTCATTTTGCCGCTTTAGTCGCACAGATACTCACTATTGGAATGTTTCATTGTACTTTGGTGACCAGTTGTTGTTCTTGGTCTTGGTGCTGAACTTGCGCTTCTTGTCGGCCAGGTGGGGTCCGATGGCGTTCACCTCCACGAAGGGGCGGAACATGGCGTTGGTCTGCCACATCAGGTTGTTGACGGCTACCACTGGAAGGAAAGAAAAAACAGGATATAAACACTCCGGAATGTAAAATCTCATTTCGCCAGGCAACTGACTGGCGGCAGAAAATGCCAGCGATCCCAGCGGAGCGAGCGCAATTGAGTTTGACAGCAAACACATTTTAACTTATCTGAAACATTTATGCTCGGCACTGTTGAACATCAAGAGTCTGGGCTTCTCACTCCTGTTAAGGCTCAACAGCCTGGATTCAGAGAGAGCAGACACTGATCGAGGCGCCATGGAGGCAGCAGACCATGATACAAGTTGGGACGCAATTTGAAAAGATTGAATTCAGCTGAAACTGGCTTTTCTCGCTCACCAGTCACCTGATGCTTTATTGAATTGCGATTGACGTCGTCTCGCAGCGACGCAGCCGATGAACAATAAACCTGATGAAGCCAAACAATGTCGAGGATGAACGTAGACCAATTGATGCTCACTTTACGTACAAAATTGTACCCGTCCGTTTCAAACCAATACAGTGTGTTCAGCAGTGGGAAATGATCCAGTCTCACCTCATGTGTCTGGGGATAGATGTGCACAGTGTGATGACATCAAATCATGAACAGCTGGGAGAACGTTTGACCAGCTACCGACACGAGGAGATCACATGGATTCGGTCAGATTCTTTCTATACACTGCAGATCTATGCTGACGCGACTCCTCCATCACTCGCAGCGCAGAGTGCTCCTCTTCCCACACACTCACAGCAAAGAAGCCGTTGAAATGTAACAGCGTAACAGAGTTGCTTTCGAACCTGCAACTCAAACTTGACCACACACCTTCAGCACAGAGTAATGCAGTGATCCTTGGCGACGCTAACGTGACTTTGAAACTTTACTGACACTTGTAAACTGCCAAAATTGAGTTCTTGGTTTAAAAGTGGGCTAAACAGAACCAAGTGAATATGCTCCAAAATGTAAAGAGAGAAAGGTTCATGTTGCTATGAAGCTGAGGTCAATAATGTTGCAGCATGTAGCATAAAATCATGCAATAGAGATTGTGATAAAATCGAAACAGTTATATGAAATAAATAAATAAATCATTAAGTATTTTTGCTATACATCCCGTCCCTTTCTGGAGACATTTTAAACAAATGCGCTTTCTGCTATTTGTTACTGAAGATAAGACGCTAAAATAGCTGAGCGTCAGTAGCTAAAATTTTTCACAATTTAAGAGGGTTTTTCTACAGGACTTTGGACTCAGCACAATTGCACAGTTTTGGCTGAGGTTCCTTTGGTGGTGAACCATGGGATTTTACAGTGAACAAAGTTTGCCGTGCCTTAAAAAGGTTGAAAAACATTGAACTAATCCACTATGGCCGCCTCTTGGTGAGGTCATAACACACAGATAAGATGAGTGAATTCACTTCCATCCCAGACTTTGGGTCACGCTGAAGACTCTTCTCTTTCACAGTGAACCTTCATCTCTAACAGTTCTCAAGCGACAGCCTTTCAAAATAGTGATGGTGAAGTTCAATACTGCATTGTAAAAAACCCTTACTGAAACCTACTGTAGAGAATACGTCAAACTGTGCTTCCTGTCTGACTGGTAGGTGACTAGCCTAGACATCCTTCATACAGTTGGTCCCACAGCCATAACTGGCTGTGTTTGAGTCAGTCCATGTTTCTGTGTGGGAACATTCAATTGAGGATTCCAAAAATGCGTGAGAGTTTTTGTTTCCTGCGTGACATCTTCAATTCGCGCCAGCCTCGTACGCTTCTTCTTCAACGACACGGTGGCTTATCTCTGCGCCGCCGGCGAACATTTGCATGAGGAGGAAACTCACCCTTCACGCTGACTTTGTGCTCTCCGGTCCCCGGGTGGGAGATGAGGTTCACTTGCATGGACACCTCGCCCACCGATCCGTTGGATGATTGACCTGGGAACCGACAGGCAGCAACAGGAGAGTCAGAAGAGATACTCCGAATCAAAGCCCAGCGATCGAAGTGGCCCAGCGCTGGAGTCAGGTGGGATGAGAGATTACAAATCTGTGGGCGCACTTCCTTTCCTGACATATTGATCTAAACACGTGTAGCCTTGAAACTAGACCCCAGAATAAACATTGGGGAGGCACTTTTGATAGCACCGGGAGCGATAGACAGCCTGTTGGCTTCAGGCGGAACAAGGAGGAGTGTTTGAAGACCAGGAGGAGGAAGGCGCTACGAAGGGATGCGCTAAATAAATAGCCCTCCTCTCAGAGAGCAAACAAACATGGCTTCCAAAAAGTCCAACCAGGAGCAGAAGCAGGTGCAAGTCATATTCATCACGTGTACTAACCAAAAGAGGGGAAAAAATAAATGTGATGCAAATGATAGAGACAAATACTGTATGTCATGAATACAATTCTACAATTCTGAATAAAATAACTATAATAAAACTATGTCTAAATATCACTATTTAGACATAGTGATATATATATATATATATATAGTGATATATATAATTTTTATAAATTTTAAATAAATTCTGAAGATATAAGTAAAGTGTAAATAAATGTATTGCTATAAATTTTTCAAATAATTTCTAAAAACTGTGTCAAGAACAGGCGCTTTCATGAACAGTTGTCACTGTTGGGGGCGCCATCACTTTCACTCTCTATCATTTTTCTTTTCATGAACTTCTCCATAGTTGGTAACTGCCACAGAGACAGTGCAGCTGTCAAGTCAAGTCAGTGACTCACTACTGCCACCCTACGTGGCTCATGTGCTAAAAGTGAGCGTCTCGCGGCCCCAGAGGTGTGAAACCACAATTCTTCTAGCGGACCTCTAGGAGGCGCTCGCGACCCAACCATGGGCCTCCGACCTACGGCTAAGAACCACTGCTTTAAGCTACATTTAGAACAGATATATAAAGGTGATTAATTGCCATTAATCGCGATTTAACTCAGCGATTAATTGCGATTAAATATTTCTCTCTAGTGTCAGATATGTGTGTGTTATTGTTGTGAGTGGGTAGCGACGTGATCCACCAGTGTTTCTGCTCTCAGCTCGCCACCTGTTGCCCGTCAGGACAGAGAGTCGGTTGTGGGGCCGAACAGCTATAAAGCCTCGATCACTGACCATGTGTCGCGCTCTTCTGCGACGCGTCGGCCCCAAACACCAGTCTTGCCTTCTCGCCTGGCGGGGAGCGAACAGATGCTGAACGCTGGGAGGCGGAAAGTGAGTCGGCCGCTTCCAAAGCGAGGGGCTGGCTAATCGAACAGCTAATCAATACGTGCCAAACATGCTGCGCGTGTTACAGCTGGTAATGAAGGAACAAGGCGGGTGATTTATTGTAATGATGCCCTGGAACCAAGCGTCGGGCGGGGAGGGGGGGAGAGAAAACAGTGCTGCTACAGCACAATTAAGCTGAAGACTTGAGGGGGAATTAGCAGAGCGAAGCTGCTCACACACTTCAGCTACATGCTAAAATAACAGCGCGGATTCCTGAGAGGAGCTCTGCTCCATTTGGTACCACGTAACAGACTCTTGAGTGTTTGAGGACCGCAGGACACGCAGTGGTGCTAACTATGAAGTCACAAACATTTGACCCAAAATAACTGGGAAACTAGCCGTCAAAGTACCACACACTGGATGGAAGCAAGTGCTATCTGAGCACGTGGGCGCAGGCCGCTCGTCCAGGGTGAGTTAGGTGAGGGTGAAATTTCCATTAGCAGGCGAATCATTCCATCAGAGGCCAATAACGGCGCCGCTCCGGAGCAAATGATGATTTCATCACACCAGTTTTTCTTAGCGCTTCAATTCAATCTTTCCTTTTTTTCTGATGCAACGATGAAGGAAAAAATAAAGGAAAATGATTGCATTTGCAGATGATACTTGTGGAAATGGAGGTCAGAATAGACACAAAGTAATGAAATATTTATTTCTTCATTTCCACCATTGCTAACATGCATTCTTTTACAAAAGATTTTTTTCTTCTTAAATATTATAAGCATTATTTTACAGTAATAATAGGAGCTAAACCTACAAGAAAAACAATTTAATGTATAATTGGGAATTAAAATATACAAATTCTTTTATAATCTCATAGCAAGTCAATTACACTGGTTTGATTTGTTTTAAATTGGAAATAAAAAAAAAAATAAAAATAAAAACAAACCAAAAAATAAATAAAAAAAACATTGAATATTGGAGTGAATTTAGTACACAACATTACTTTATTCATGATATTATTTTAATTACATGAAATATTCATCATTAAACAACATTAAATGGTACAATATAATATTTGTGTTTGAATAAAAAATGAAAAAAAATTAATTAAAAACTCATTTAATTAAATATTTACTTTTAGCCAAGACAACATGCTTTTAAGTTTATGTCTCTGTATATTTGTAATTATTCTCCCAAAGAAAGTCTTAATAATAAGACTTTAATAATCATTTCTTTATGGCGCTTGATTTATGATTATTATTGTTACTATTGTATTTATTTTGTTAGTTTCTTGCGTGTTTTATTTTTCACATTTATTTCATGTAAAGAAGAACTGAGCCAAAAAGCAATGCATTAAAGCGTAAACCATCCAAGGTTCCGTGTCCTCATCGGAACTTGAACCAAATGGTCCTAGCACAAACACGCACGTGTCCAACCGCGTGAGCGGCTGCGTGCAGTGGTCCGAACGTGTGGCGGTCAGAAGAGTCAGCGGTCGGTGATTAATGGAACCACGTCAACTGTGCTCCATCGACCGTCAACACGAGTCCTGCGCGTGTTTACGCGCGTCAGCCACACCACTTCCTGCGCTCACAGCCAGGGAGAGGAAGACTCCTCAGATGAGAGATCGGAACCAGAGGCTCAGACACCAGACTGGACGATGCCGTCGGACCAGCAGGTGTTGGGCTCTTCATGACTGGCAAACTAGCCTGAGTCTCTGCTGAGAAGTAAAGGTTCCCCAGGATATTGTTGCTACACCTTCCTTTGTTATTGACTGCAAGAGTGGAAATTCAGCCACAGGTATCCGTTTCTAATTGATCGAATTGTGTTGGAAAAACACAAGATTTTAAACAGCAGAGTTTAACAAAATATAACCCGACTAAATTATAAAAAATATTTAAGAATGAATCATGAAGAAAAAATATATAATAGTAATAATAATAATAATATGAATTATGTATGAAATTATGTGTCATCTAAATTCCCATAAATGTGAATCATGACGTACCACTTTAAAAATGATATAAACACAAAATATATTTTACTGAGAATGTTTTTCATGAAATTATTTTACAGAATAATGTGACTTTTTAAACATTAATTTTAACTGAAGTAACTGAAGCAAGTACTGGAGCCAGAGAAAAATATATAGTTACTGAAAAACCTAAAACCAAAAAAAGAGTAAATGAAGTAGGATAAAATATAATTGCTGTGGTTTATTTATTTATTAGTTACTTCTACTATTATTGTTTATTTTATTTTAGTTTTTGCACTTTCCTAGTTGGTGGAATCCTCACAGACAGTGGCAATAAAGCTGAATCTGATTAAAAAAAATAAATAAAGAAAGAAAAATAAATGAATTATATAACAGAATCATGCAGAAAAACAAACTTATAAATATTAGTAGTGTAATTGATAGAATATACATTAACATGTGATTCAAATAAAAGGCCACTCCACAGGAAAAGTGTTTCAGACATGACATGAGGTAAACTGTCTTTAGTGACAAAGGATTATTGAATGGTTCACAAATACTGCTCTTGAGAAAGAAGGGACGTTTGAAACAAACTCTGGAGTGATTACAGTTACACTCTGATCAGTGCACCTGGAGGAAGTTCACGCTGGAATGAGTCAACGCGCTAAAGTGGGTCAGCGATGACGGTGATGAAGCGAGGAGCGGGCAGAACAGCACAAGAGGGATTTATGGATTCCCACTTCCCAAACAACCAGGCACAGGTTTATAGAACATGTGGGTCAAACGTGAGATCATGTGAGTGGCCCGATCCTTCCGCGCCGGAGGCCAGGAATCGCTTTGCTCTTTAAGAGAAATCGCATTGAGAACCGATGCAAGTACTGAAACACCCAGGGTAAGTGGGGCGACCTGCAGCTCCACCAGGGGGCGCAGGGGGAGGCATGGAGGGCAACTGGAAACAGCTTCATGGCTGATCAACCTGATCATCACTTGTCTTTTCAGGACGTGGAATATTGAACCGACTCATTGAACGTTTCACCTGGACTGACCCCAGGATCAGACCACTGATCCACCCCTCTGATTTGAGTGACAGCAGAAGCTCTTAAGCCGTCTAAATCGAGATGCAAGACCAAAGTCAAAAATGAAATTGCTACAAAGTGGCAACACGACAAGCTCAGATTTGTTCTGGGAAGGTGGTGGCAGGAAACTAGTGTCTGAGTCATAAAGGTTCAGAGAAGGTTCGAGGACTTCCTTTTCTCAAAAGCGACTGAGTGGAATGGAAAAGAGAATTTCAAACGGATCCCAACTACCGACGCCAGTACAGCTCATGAGCCCTGTGATACGAGTTCGAACTGAGATCTGCAATGGAAGCTGACATGCCAGCTGGTCTCTGACCCGTCCAACGTTCAGCCTTAAAACAGACCCTCCCGGCTACCGACCAGGATGCATTGGAAAAGCACATGGATTGGCAGGTAAGTTGCGATACGGTACGTATCCTGATCCAGGAGTGGTGATACGATACATTGCCATATACTGCAATACTAAAAATTCAGGGAGGAGACCGAGGGGTCGACCCAGGACCAAGTGGAGGGATTATATCTCTTCACTTGCATGGGAGCGTCTCGGGATGGCCCCTGACGACGGCCAGGTGGGCGAGGACGGATATTTTCTTACACCCCTAACATGGAACATTTCCACTTTGAACAAATAAGGCTCTGAATAACGTCCAGAGGCACTGAATTCCACTCTTGCTGGAAGGCATTTCCCACTTCACACCCAAGGAGGATGATCCGTGGGCCACCGTGAGGCGTCGGCCCAGGTGATCCCAGAAGTGTTCAATGGGTCACAATTCGTCGACGTACGATCCCGAATATGGTACTGAACAATGTCTCTGTGTTGCAGCATGTTAGGGACACCTGACTGGCCTGGACCCCGTTTGGTGGGACCTAAATAAGTCCAGTGGAATAATGACACCCATCATCCTGGATGACCACACCTGGGACTGGCCGATTGTTCCTCTCATGGCAGCCCTGACATTGCTAACCCTCACCTTTCACCCCACCCCAAACCAGGCCTACCTCCTACAGAACGTCACTTATCCCAACATGAGGACATGTTTTACATTAATATTCCTCCTGAATCAGACTAGACTAGAGCGTTCCGATGGCGTTCACCCTTTAAGAATCCAAAGGCCAAAGAGCAGAGCTTATCTTGGCGACGATGAAGAGGGAAAGGCGACCTACCTTGAGAGGTTTGCGTGCATATATATTTCTTGATCAAGGCATCTGTAGGTTGAGTGTAAAGGCTGAGCGCATATTTGAGGGACTTCATGTCGGGGCTCTTCTCCAGGAAGGTCTTCTTCAGCCCGTTTCCGCCAGCATGGAAATATTGCTGCACACCAAGACAAACAAATCACAAGTCAGAAGCCGGTCTCTTGAATAAATTATTACAGCCAAAGTCATCTTTTATTCATGCCTCCATGATTTTGCTAAAATTTGAGGCCTTTTAAAAATAAAGCAGCGGCAAACACAACGGAACGAGCTGGTGATTGGCAGCGGTGATGGAGGCTTTCTGTGTAATTAGAAATGGTCCCCAAATCCAAACTTGGAAAGCAGGATTGTGCTGAATAAAGCAGAAATCAACCTTGTACTGGTGGGTTACTTTTTTAATCCCTTAGGCATCTTTTCCATTTCATACTTCAGAGGTTTTTCCTCTTCATCCTTCACCATCTCACATCACTGAGTCCTCCACCTGAGTCACACCCAGATCACGGTCATCGGGTGTCTTGGCCGCACTCTCTTCTTCACCTCCCTTCATCTCAGTCCAATACTGAACACAGCCCATATACTTTAACTGCCGTCACCACCTTTTGACTCTCTCAGCTTCCATCTTCCACCTTCTCACGCTCATTCTAAATCCTTCCCTCCTCCTCTCTGCTGCTCAAACCCAGAGCAAAGTTGCAAACAATGAACAGCATTATTTGTAAATATTTATAAGCTGGTGTTTTTCAGAGACATAAAATACTTTGCCTGTAAAAAAAAATAATCATAAAAATATATAAATACAGAAAATGTGAAGTATATTACGAATGTCAATAATAATAAAAAACAGGTCAAACATGGCATAATAATTGTATATTTTTTTATTTATTTTTCTTTTTACATTTTTTTTTTATATTTCCTAAAACGAACGGTAATGTAAGCAACGTACAACTTCTAGTCCTGGGACTACTTGTGGGCCTTTCCATAAGCAGTGGCAACTAGAGAATACTTATTCAGGTCACTCCCTCCCTTCATTATGACCTCAGCTGTAAAAGCCAGGATCAAATTCACTTCGTTTTAATTTGTTTTGGGTTTCAGTTTTTGAAAAATGCTTAGTTTCAGTTTAGTTTTTTTAGTTTTGCTTTGTTTTTTCCCTTCCATATTGGGTATTGGAACAAGATTGAAGATTGAAATAGGTCAGAAAAATAGTCAGTAATAAAAAAGTTTGGAAAGAGACACTTTTGCCCAACTACGACCGTCGCGCTAGTCACCCTTGTCAGGTCGCCCCCACAAGCGCCGAACAAATGCCGCATCTGGCCGACCAAAATAAATGGATTTTTTGAATGATTCTTTCTGAAATAAATGACGGAATTCTGCTTGAATTTTAGTTTGTTTTATTTAGTTTTGCCAACAGACAACGAAGTTTCATTTAGTTAGCGTTTTATGAAAATTTAAAATTATTTTTATTTCAGTTAAGGAAAATGATTTAAGGTCTAATAATCATCACAAACTATTGTTGGACATCAACATTTTCTACACTGAACTGAAGCCACTGAAACTCTGTGCCACTCTCTCAGTGGAAAAACAAAGTCAAAGCAAAAACTCTGTGGGGCAGAAACCTAATTTACTTGATCTATAACCATCTGAATTCCTTTCATAGTTCTGGTTTGCCTTCATTTCATCATCTTGCCCTTCATGATTTCATTTTTCTCCCATTCATCCGGTGATTCGTGTCTCAGATTCATATCATTCCCGCCATTTGTTCTTTGTTGGTACTGTTCTCTCCAGAGGGCTGGTCAGAGCTTCCTATTGTGACTCGCAATTATAATCCTCATGTTGCATCTTCTGAGGGCCCACGTGCTGGTCGGAATTCAGGGCACTTCGTATCATGTTACGATGGCGGCTTCACGCTAATGTGGAGCAGCACTGTCGGCGGCAGGAAACAGTCCAACTCTCAGCATCCTATTGGTTTGACTTTTTACTTTATTTGTCTTCTTACTGACACTGGCACAGGATGTTCCTGAGTCAGAGTAGGATTTGATAGAGTTTTTCTTGCCAAAGATTAGTTGGTGTTTTTGTTGTTTTTACACGCACGCACGCGCACGCGCACACGCACACACACACATATATATATTCTTTTGAAGTGATGGATCACTTTTTTTACAAGGTGTCTTTTTCAATTCATTTATTCTGAGGGATAGGAAGTAGACTAGAATTTAAAGCGGACATTTAGAAATATTCAACATTTTAATATTTAGAATTCAAACAGTACTGAGAGAAGAAAAAAAGGAGAATTTTGATAAATTTTAGGCTGCACTCACAAGGGCCGATTGACACTCAAGTCAAACTGAAAGAAAAGAAAAGAAAGGCAAAGAAGACTCAGACCGACCCCCAGTTTACTGCACTAATGTGTTCCACTTACAGCGTCTGAGACACAGCCACCACAAACAACTCTACACCATCAACAAGAGCCAAACTTCATTAAAAGTTTTCTTTCTGCTTATCCTGTAAATTCTCCTGACAAATAGACTCCGACGTGTTCTTGGCTCTGGTCCCAGTATTGCCTTCTTAAACTCTCCACACTGCCATCACTGGATTTACGTCTCTCTCCTCTAATGGCTGTTCCCCGTTCCGGACGGCGTTCGGGACTCAGGTGTTACTATTCTGCTTCCTTCCACTCTCGACTGCTCTTTCCCCAAACCAGGTGGGCTCGGGGCCAGTACTGCTGAGAGTCGGCCGACAAGTCGGATACACCTGGTCAATTCAGCAATCGTGGAGCAGACAAAACGGCTGGCAGCCAGGGATTCAGTTTATTCTGTGGGTTTTAACCACCGTAGAGAGTGCTGTTCCGTCATGTGACTCACCTTGATGGTGGGAAGCACTAGGTCCATGGCTGCACACTGTCGCGGTGTCAGACTCCTGGCTTCCTCCCGGATCACGTGTTCCTGTGGAGAAACACGTCGACAAACTCATTCTATAAATGTATTTTACGTACCGATAATTGGTGACCGATAATCGGTACAAATTCAGGGCCAACAACACGTGACTCTTGAACTGGGACGTGGAACAGAACGGAGCAAATTAAGAAGCGATACGCCAGAAAAACAAGGAAGCAAGGAGGACATTTTGACATTTATTGAACTAATGGCAGAAAACTATGAGGGTTAAATCTCACTCCAATCTGTAGCCGTCCTCCCCCGGTCTGTTCCTTCAGGATTCCAGGCGGTGAACATTAGTTCCGCCAACAGTGGACATCTTTCTGTCATTTAGTTACTATGACGCTCCTTTCAGGATAATAAAATCTGGCTTCAAGGACGAGCTTCTGTTGAGGCAGAATCTTTATGCACGGCAACGGGACCATCAGTACATGGAAAACAGATTTTTAAAATCCTTAGGTGTGTGGTCCCCTTTAGCTATCTGCGGAACAAACAGGAAGGAATACCTTGCTAGCAGGGGGTAAACCGGCTTGCGAAAGTAAGTCGGTAAATATTCTGAAAATCATTGATAGTGAAGTGAGGTCTTGCTAAAGCAGTCTCAAACACACCGTGGTATCCTGTTTTCATCCACGCTACAGATCTAATCACCGCAAGTCAGTTAGCATTGATCCTTTTAAGACGAGGCGTGAGACACCGAGCGCTTTAATCAACGTTTGTGGAGGGATGAGATCAGGTTGAGCCGCCGAACAGCATCAGCATTGATTTGTACTGTTTTGTTTCCAATTAGAACCGCGGCCTCAGAAACAACGTCGGAGCAGACGGCTCAAACTGAAGACAACATCCAGAAAATTTCTGTTAAAGCCATGGAAACTCTGGGGGAGAGGAGAACCAGAGGACTGGACGCATCTGGAGACACGGTGCTGAGGTCAATTCTGAGGAAACAAAGCTGTTTCTTTTCACTATATATTTAAAAAGGTTTTCAAAGCATATTAAATGAGTTTATTTAACTATTGCTAATTCTGTTTTTCATTTTCTTTTAGTCGGCTTTTGTACATTAAAATCATTTTTAAAATTCATAATCTCCATTATTCCAAGTCCATTATTCAGGGCCGTCGTCACAAGATCAAACAATACCACTCTCCTCTGAGGTGCATTAAAACACGGCGTAGATGAAGCGGCGGGATTAGAGAAGGTCAGAGGTCGTACTATCAAAGTGAGTCGTCAACATGAGCATCAGATTACTGCTGACCTCTTTCATGGCCCAGGAACAAAAGACACGTGTCGATAGATTATCTGCCATACAATTCATGTTATGATGAAGCTCTGAAAGGTCTCTACAGTGGAGTTATCTACTTATTACAACCATGGCGCTGTGCTGGTTTGTAAACAGAACACCAATACTGATGTATTACAGTAGTTAGATTCATGGGTTACTATGACATGATTCGATTTTGGGTACGTTCTGTCAGCTTGTTTGGGTTCATAGGTTTCCCCATTCACTCCTATTACATCACATGCGCTACGTTTACATTTAGCAGAAACATTTCCGACTTTAATAAACACAACATAACATCGAATCACTGAAGTAAATAAACTTTGGAGTGACTGTAGTGGAAAAATGGATGAAGATTTTAAAGGTTTTCTCACATACTTTCTTCTTCAGGAACTCCATAATGCTACTGCCACCTGCTCTCCGACTCTACTCATTGCACTTGAAACAATTTGAACACAAATTATATACAAAATGGCTTGACTTGACTGTGTGGGTGGATGGAGGTCTGCACTATCCTTGTACCTTTCTAGTTATTTTTGAAAAAAAGAAAAGCATGAACTAAACAGTGATTAAAAAGCAGCTTAAAAGTCCTATGACATCATATTTAAAAAGGTGTTGTCGCGCAAGATAATATGATGAGTAGCAACAACGCTGAAGCTATGAGTGTGGCTATGTAGCTACAGAATAGCTTAGGTGTTAGCATCCTATTCCAATACACAGCTGCCATTGACCACGAAACTAAGTGAAATGGATGAAATAAACACTTGCTTGTTTATAAATGTCAACAAATCATCGGGAACCTTCCGATAAATTGCTGCAGATTCACAGCAATTTGATGACAGACGGGTGAATGAGCATGAATCTTTCCAGATCTAAATGAGAACTCTTAAAAAAAAATAGCATTTCAGAGCCGTAACTTTTTGGCTCCTTGATTTGTAAACACGGAAGGAACAACAAATCATGCAGGATAGGTTGAACCTAAGTTAAGTCCTGATCCTGAGTTGCTAAAGGGCGGCTTTTGTATTGGTGTATTTGTATTATATAAGTACTAAAGTGAGTCACTAAAGTTAACTGAGTTTCGTATGTAGAAACACATAAAGGTTTTACAAAAATACACAAAAAAAGCTACTAATATTTTGTGAACAAATGAACATATGGATCCAGAGTCATGTTTTTCTTTAGTAATGCTCAGCATTAGCCTCCACACCAAGGGGCCTAGCATCCTCAAGAACTACTGGCCCAGTGTGAGCAGAGCAGCGTGGACCTGTGTGCGACCGTCCTTATGTTCTCTGGGGATTGAAGCTAGTGTTGCTCCAAGCGCCTCACAAACATTTATCCACACACTTTCTTTCCTCTTCTAACAGCTATTACGGAGCGAATGTAATTCCATCCTGCCCTGGGGAGGAGAACAAGCACTAATGCATGTTTATGACGGATACATCCAATAAACTGGGGAAGCACTCGGAGAGCACGGACCTGCGCCAAGCAGCTCCATTCCACCCAGCGTTTTTTCAGCCGATATTATCGTGCTAGGTTTGTTTTAGCTACATGATTGAACACAATTTTATCACTTGATCACTGGTACCATTAACAGTCAAATGCATTTTACCACAACGTGACAACAGATGGCAGTAGCGTTCTGGAATCCGCTCACAGATCTTCCATTGGCACTCACAAACCACCAATACGTTCATTATACTGTTATTAATGTTACGCCAGACGTGAACCGGCAACCATGTGACACACAGGGATGTGCTTTAACTGCTATACTAAGTCACGTTACCAGCTGCTCAGGTGAAGCCTCACAGCCTGACATGTTGGTAGGAAGTGGCTCTTTTCAGCAACACAGTAAAACAATGGGGCTCCAACCCCAAATGATCATAAATATTCAACTCATTTTGCTAGCAGACAGATTAACGCCACAGAACATAAGCTTCTTAGTGAAGTGCTTATGAGACTTCATGAAACAGTGTCTTTAATTTCAGAGCTGAGTAGGTGGCGCTCTCCATTAAAAACTGATGAGTGGTTTCAATGAAATGGTTGTTCATATCTACACTGAGCTCTGAAAATAAAGGCCCTGTTTCATGAAGCCTCATCAGCACATCACTAGTATCGGTGCAACTGTATTTGACCTTTGAAAAATTACCTTCAGTTTGGACAGTTGTCCCAAATCCTTGGCTGCATTGAAGATCATCTGAGCTCCTTGCTGTTAATATGAACATAAGACAATTAATCCACCAGTAGTGCACACAGAAACACAACACACACAGGTCTGTCACACCATCTTTGTGAGGACCTCTCATTGCCATCACCCTTTCCCCAGCATCTGCTCCTTAACTTAACCATCCACACATGGCTCACCTGAACCTGCAACTGAAACCCAATTGTAATATCCCAGCTATTTTGAAGTCTTCATTTGAGGCTTAACCTTGTGAGGTCCAACCAAATGGTCCCCACATTGGCTTAAGGTCCTCACAAGGAGTTTTGTCAAGAATCGGTCCCCACAAGTGAGGATCAGCCAAACACACACACACAAATCTCATTTGAAAAGGAAGATACAAGGAACAGTGAGACAAAGAGTTGCATTCATTACAATTGCATGTGTTCATTTATTTCTAAAAATACATCAACGGCCTGAGCCAATATCGTTGTAGACGGCTTCACAATGACTTGACTTCATTAAAGATGTAAAGCTGAAGCTCAGGATTCATCTCCTCACACTCCAATGTTTATGAAATTCAACATACTTTAACATTTGAATGAAGAATTGTGTCTGTGCTGCAGCTCGATCATGACTTTAATGGACCTGTCTGCCTTTGAATCAAATGGAGCAACCACAAAATAACTACTTTTAAGAACATAAAAACACACATAGTTTCCTCCCGGTTTTTCAATAATTAACACAATTTCACTTCATATTCTTGACAACACAGAGGAAGACTTTTACTTAACTGTGACTGCATCTTCACTAATATGAAATGAACCCTTTACTTCATGTTAAATAACGCATTATTATAATATAAAATTAAAAATATTAAGCACCTTGTAGACTGTTTTGTATCTTCAGAAAATCTCATACTCATAAATCAAAATTACAGAAATGCATCCCAAACATTAACATGTTCATTGGATGACAGAAACACCACAATATTAAACTAAACTAGTCATATAATGTACTACTACATATAAGTTTAAAATAAATTCACAAGTTCCTGTACTGTAGGGTTTTTTTCGCACCCGTTTTCCTCTGTGTATTTACTGATGTCATCTGCAAGTTGCAAGTAGTTATTAGAAAATAGTTTTCTCATAGTTCAGTGTCAAATATCGTGACTCTGGGTCCCACACTTCAGTACAGTTTAAATGTGTCCCAAAAATAATCCAGGTAGTTTCGGTGGAAACAGCTTGAGAAATAAGGAAGTAAAGTTCGACTGTAGGTGACACTAACTTTGCCCTAGTTTCTTTTCCTACCTTCTTCTCCTATTTGCTGATGATGTTCTTGGTAAACTTTCCTGACTGACTGTGACATTTCTTTCAACATTTTCTCGTGAGTATTCAGAACTGTGAGCGGGAATGTGTGGTGACAAGCTCAAGTGCTGCAAATGAATCGTGAGAATCACTGGGTATTTTAGCACAGCGGAGAGAGACAGGTGGTGATGTGAGCTGACAGCAAACTGAAGCCAGATCGATCCAACTCACACTCTGGTCACTGAGCGGCGGCAGAACGATTGTCCTCTCGATGGTGTTGAGCACGATTTTCCAAAGCTCTTTGAGGACCCGCTTCAGCACCGTCTTCTCGCAAATCTTGGCAAACTGCATCAAACTGCAAAGCGGGCGAGATGAGAGCGATTGTCGGGTCAGCACTTGAAACGTTTGCCAAAGCCGTGATGTCGTCAGTACATCAACTGTCCGTCTCAAAATGGAAACAAGTCTTTTGATTCGCCGAACAAACACGGCGGCTTTGAGCCTTAATCTGAGTCTAATGTAGGATCCGGGGTCTCGCAGCCAGGAGGGAGGATTTGGCGTGTTTGTATCATTAAGAGGATTTCCAGCAATAGCCCTTTGGCTTCATGTTTATTAATGATTCAGTGACAACAGGATGAGAGGGATTTCCAGACCTCGGCTGAGTCGGAGCATTCTTCTAAGGTTACCGTGGTTTAGGGATGGGCCACATTTGGAGATGAATCTTGCTGCACACGGCGAAGTTTTCACTAACATATTCGGGTTAATAAAGTCACAATGGCTGCATGAAGCGGCAGTAACCCGGCGATTCATCTTCGGTGTAGTAACACCAGTGCGGAGACATACATCACATGTTCACAATGGAAGCTCCACACAGTCAACTATTACTTATTGAGGGAGTTCAGATTCTTAACTTCGGGGCGGAGACAAATTACTG
This sequence comes from Synchiropus splendidus, assembly GCF_027744825.2. NCBI lineage: Eukaryota > Metazoa > Chordata > Actinopteri > Syngnathiformes > Callionymidae > Synchiropus > Synchiropus splendidus. The sequence goes on from NC_071338.1 coordinate 31,699,267, forward strand.
GAGAACATATTTCACATAAAGCTGCTCGGAGCTTTTGGGAAGGGATCTGGGCGACGTGCTTTATTACTCTTCCTTAAATGCTGAACCATTATGGAGAAGGATGGCGGCTGTTTTACACCTCTTAATAAAATGCAGGGCCCAAATCTGAGTCTAGTTAAGCAGCTGACTACATGCTTCATTATTCAAGCTAAGGTCGGATTATAGTGTCCACTTCCTCTCGCGGACTGACTGATAAGTCAGTCAGCCGGCCTCCAATGATTGGCCTGCTGAAGCTTCACGAAACAGTGTCTTCATATAAAGAGCCCACTAGAGTCCACTCTCTGCCATAAAAGATAAATTCATGTTTCAAAACTGGAGCAGCTGAGACAGAAGCTCTCACACAAGGAGAAGACGAAGAGTCTTAGAGACTCGCTGCGTCATTGGTGGTGACCTGGAAGGCCAAGATTGGAAACAAGGATATGAGTGGGGGAGGTGGAGATGTTTGGAGACAAACACTCTTCGTAAACATTCTCCTTCATCGTGACGTCATAGCTATGCAAACCTCAGACAGAGCCACAGTTATTAAACTCATGTTTGTCTTTGGACTGCAGGAGGACATGATGGCATCCAAAAATCAGACTTGGTGGCCTTTAACTCTGGATTTGGAGTGGATTCAGGACCCAGGAAAATGGGTGGGTGTTGTGGTCAGATGAAGACACAGTAGAGTTCTTGAGTCCCTCATCAATACATGTTCTTTCCCTCACCAGGCCCAAAGATCAAGCTCTGGAATCCCGTCTCTTCTTCATTCTCTCACAGAGGAAAGGCTCCTCATATCATACTGGAGGGGGTCAGGTGGTATGGAACGCCTCACGATATCCTGAACCAGGTGAGAGGAGGTTTGTGGGTCTCAGACCATTCCTCCTCAACCTCTATTCTTTTGGCATTCACCTATTTGGGCCATTGAACACAGCTCTGAATCCCTGGACATCACATTGGCATCAAAGAACAGCGTCAACAGGCTTTGCCAAAATCCTGCAGCGGCGTCACGATTGTGAAAAACCTCCAGGTGTCTTAAATGCAGTTGGGTCGCAGAGGTCTTAGCCTCAGGTTTTCATTTGTACTAACATGACATCTGTAGGTGGCGTCAAGTAAGAGCCGTCTCAGAGAAATGAAAATATAAATATAAAAGGAGGAGTATGATCTCTTAGGGCCAAAAAGAATTCCGACCGAAAATCCCAACACAAATGACAAAGATCACGAGCTTAGGAGGAAATTCCTCTCCCCACAATTCCCTCAGAGGCAGCGGTGTTCACCGTGTCTTGGATTAGTGAGAGGCAGTGACGAGTGAAAGGTACTTTTTCGGTCTTAAATGATGGAGTCTACAACTTTCCTGCCACATCGAGGGAACCTTCAGGCCGAAAACAGACAGGGAACTACAAGATCTATCGAGATCAAGACACAGGTCCGTAGTGAAAGAGTCTCATTTACCTAGGCTGCAGTTTTCTTCACACTTTGACATCAACTGATACATACTTTTTATCCAGGAGGTCCATGAGAGGTCGAAGCACAGTCTCGGCATCCATGGCAGCATTGCTCCCTTTGATAGGTCCTTTCATCTGGACCAGCTCCTGGTTCATCTGCTTCACGCAGTCTTCGATCACCGGTTTGAAACTGTGGGGAAGGAGAACCTGGGTCAGGGGGCTTTTGAGTCTCAGGAGAGGGTTTACAGTTGGAATTAGGCTTTGTACAAACGTGCTGAATAGAAGTACAGTGGTGGAAAAAATCTGTATCTGTACACCACTGTTTGAAAAATTCCCTATTCTAGCAATAAATGATTGTTATTGGTTCACTGGGCTGCAGAGCATCATGGGAAGTCACTGTAACTCAGCTTGTTGTTGAGAGTGATGGCTCTAGTTCTACTACTCAAGACTGACTTTACTACTACTACTACTCAAGAAGCCATGTTTAGTTATGCAAGTGATGGACCTTATTCTCCATCGTCCAGCTGCTGAAGGAGGCCTGGACATCAGTGATTCGAATCATGTGCCAAGTGACTCCAAACTCAGTAACTCTGCTACTCCTTGACCTCAGTGTTCCTGAAGCTAAAAGTAGGAAGTTGTCTGTCAAAATTGGCCACAACGTGACCCCTCCGCACTTGAATTTTTAGCCATGTGCACCTGCCATCGTCTCATTCTGTTTCTCTTGCCGCGTGTGAAGGTGCAATTACACAGCAGTGCTCACCTGGATCCCAGGACTCCACTGAGTTCATCCAACACCGTGTTGAGTTTATTCTGCAGCTCCTTTAGCAGATCACTGGCCTCAGCATCCAGCTGTCAGTGAGAGACAGACAGTTACTACATCATTGCACTCCACACTGCTACAACTCTGTATCTCTGGAGGATGCCTCGGCTGAGGTGGGAGTAGGTGAGGGGGGTGTCGGAGAAAAGGACAGGCACAGAGGAGACGGGGAACCTGCTCGCTGGTGGCCTCCCACTCATTCTGCCTGCCATCTGGCCCGGGCGACGCGGTGAATACAAATGGATGGCTCAGGCCCAGAGTCCTGCAACGTCTGCTTGTCGACTCATAAGTTGTCGTGTCAGCAAAGACGCAGCCTGCTTGTCGCCTATTACGGGGGGAAACAGAGCTGTGCGCGGCCACGCAGCCGCGGCGGGGGAAGGATGCTGTCAGGCGGTTTAAACACCAACCCTAAAGCCTTAAATCTACTTATATTCCGGATGCACATGGCCACGTTTGAATGTTGAAGAACCGTGGCGCTCAGATTAAGTAAATAAACTGTACCTGAACCAGAAAACTTTCCCACTAACTCGCACACCAAGATTCTTTTGTGATGACTCCATAGCAGGGGTTGGCACTCCACTCCTACACAGCTTTGCATTGCGTGAACTTTCCGACTGCCTCAAACTTCTCACCGCTTCTTCTGCAGCTTATGTTTCCTTCCCTCGGTTTGACTCTCTCGTCATCTCTCTCTCACAAAAAATCCTCCTGTTATTTATCCTGTGAAATTAAGGTTTAGAAATGTGGAGTAAACAAGGCATGTTCGGGACTGACTCATCGATGTACTGTACACACTTTTAGAAAGCTCCTATCAGCTCTTCATCAAACCACTCCACAATCTGTTGGAAAGAAATTTCACAAAGCCAAAAAAAGACTGGTACAATACAATAAGCATGTAGAGTGGAGACAGTTTAGTGGACGATGTGATCCAGTCCATGTGCTACTGCCAATCCACTTCTGCTCTGACAAATGAAGATCTTCTGCGATGACTGCTCAAGTATGATGCCAGGCACATTTTTAAAGATGCCTGCCAGCGCCTGTTCCGTTTAGCAGCCGATACATGTGCTCCTTCAGTGGCTAGCGTTCAACTTTAATCTCACACTGAGATACAGAGGACACTCCGTCTACAGAAAATAGGAAATATACCACGTTCACGTTGCTTCAATTCTGGAGACCCTTTCATAGGGCTAGCTCACTTGGGGATCAACCATGGCTATAGAGGATGAAGTCACAGGTTCAAATCCGCCTTGTGATCACCAACAGGCAAGGTCCTTGGCCTTCGATGTTTAACCAATGTCAGTGGACGAAAGCTTCTGCTGAAGGACAAGTAAAGCAGAGCCGTAAGTGTCAAGACAGAGGAGCTAATTTCAATAATCACGACGCGCTGTTCGGCCAAACAGGAAGCAGAGCAGATTTTAAATACCCATCGTAGGTTCCGAATCTGACCTTATCATCCCAGGACAGGTAGGCCACAAACGGATCGACTCGGTAGCTACAGCGACAATCCTGCTCACTGATCTAAACCCCAACTGGGGTCCCTGTACAGCATCCACCGCGAGAGCCCACTGCTTCCCCTGCAGATGAAAGTAAATGACTTGTGCAGTTACTTCAGTCATTGGAGGCTGGGCACTAATGGATGTGCGAGTCACGATTCCTGTTAGGATTCAGATTCAGAGGGACAAAGTGAAGTACTTCAGTCAATCATTTTTTTCTTTAGGGAAAGAAAAGTGCGTCAGTGTTCAAAGTGAGGGGCTAAATCACGATTAACTGCTTTACTCATGCAATGGCAGAGCAGTTTGTTTACATTTTGCTCTTGTTTAAAAGCATCCATGCGAGCTCTCAGCTCAGTCCTGATTTGATGATGTGCGCACACAAATATGCAGCTGTGCGGCTTTTCAGGGTGAAAGTTGACGTGCCCGCGGACGCATCAAAGACTGTATCGGTGTCTATGTGCCTCATGAATTAGCCTCATCATGTACAAACGTCCAAATATTGATGTTGGACGGGGGCGTCGAGCACATGTGGCTGACGGCCGGAGACGGATGCGCTAGGTCGAGCGTTGGGCCGCGAGCATGACAGATCGGAACATTAGAAGGATAAGCATGGGGCCGCTCACATGTGCTAATGGCTGACGGATCTGACCTGAGCCGACTCATCGCTGATATCATTCTGCTGGATTTCCAGTGTGCCATTGAGATGTGTTTACCAGTCATGCACGGATGAAGGTCGTAAGGATGTGAGTGATGAGTTAATGAGTGAGTCATTCATTGCCAAAAGTGTTTACTAAATTAGCCGTTGATGCATTTATGAGCGATTCTTTTGCATAGTTGACTGGTATTCTGGAGCTCTCCTGCCAAACAAAGAGCCTTTTTGTGAGGAGAAAACGGGGTGTTATCAATCAAACTGGAATCCCAAATGACTCGCAGAAAAAGGCAGCACATCACTCCTGACTTGGCGTCTCCCCACCGACACGTCTCAAGCAACTTGTCAGTCTCACTGCACGGCGCAATCTTCATTAAGAAAGCTCCTTCAGCGGTCTCCTAATGAATGCACCGCTCTTTGGTTTGCATTCATCGGACGTGGCTTTTTCATATTCGCTAAGAATATAAAAATCTCTGGCGTCTTGCGGTAAGATGAGATAACCATGCTGCGTATGACCCAAAGGTGAGCCTGTCAGAGAGCGGCCATCATCTGAACTCATTACTGCACGCTTCAAACAGAAACATCTTCCATCTTGATTAGTATTCCGGTCCTCATGAAACCCTGAATGTGCTGCTTTCCAGCTGCTCCTTGACATCTGTGTGGCAAATGATGTTGACATCTTTTAGTGGTCTCATTTGAGGAATAGTTTTTGATCTTCTGAGAACCTCTTTCCGCAAGGCACTGTCGCATGACTTAGAAAGTACATGCCAAGGTACAAAGAATTTGCATTGGTTTGGAAACTTCCTTCACTGACAACCTGCATCTTTCTGTTCTGTGACGCGCTGCCCACGTAAGGCAGGACATGTGCATCAATTGAAAGCCTATGAAGACTGCCTTCAGCGTCACTATAGGACACAATAGTCCACTTTCTCAACATCAATATACTAAGCCATTGGAGTGAGTAGTAACCGGACTACAACACACTTCTTTTTTCTTGCGGTCTGATCCCTGCGGCTTATACAACAGCACAGGTAATATACAGATTTTTACAAGCTAAAGAGTGTCATGGTGCCAAAATACTAAGCCTTGTCACATCCAAACTCTGCAAATTTTTTTTGCTTGGGTGTCCGCACCGAGCAGGACCACTCCTGCAGGACCAGAGAAGAGAAGCAGCAGTTGAGACTGGATGTAGTGTCGGAACTTAGGAGTGAATCTTTGCTTTGCCATAGGTCACAGATCATTGGTGATTACCACATGAGACACTATTGTTGGACAAGCTATGCATTCTTTTGAGTGAACATTGACTTTGGAACATTCGACACAGGATACTAATATGTGAGGAATGTGTCTAACTTTGAGATACAAATTGATGGTTCTACATTTGCCAGTGTTTAATGATGCGCCGACTAGATCGCCAAGACACGAGACAGCATTTGTGCGTCAACACCTGTGTATCACACGCATGTATCGAGAACTGGCCAGAGTTGGAGCGATGTCAGGATAAGGATCGTCTGGGTTCTTAACTAAGGCAGAGATGAGCCATCTGGGCCGAGGACAGCTTTACTACAGGCCTCTTAACTAAACTCTGGCAGTTTCTAAAATGAAGTAAATGCGCCACTCTGCACCTTAATGACACGACTGGCCTGGGATATCCCTCTTGCCATAAACAAACCCAATCTCAGTCTGAGTCCCAGAGAGCTGAAGCTGTTTTTGACAGACAAAAATGGCAAATGAATTCAAACAACACATGCTACAGTTTATTTCTCCTGCAGGAGTTTGGCACTGTTCAAGCTTTTGAGCTGACATCAGTTACCATTTACACTTTGCCTCTGTGAATCTCGAGTTGCTGTTTCGCATCAAGCGAGTGAAGAACTTTTATAAAGTCACCTTGAAGTTATTTGGTTGCTTTGAAGGCAACATAAGAATTACAGAGCACCTGAAAGCAAGAGCAGCCATGTTCAGGGGGCAGCGAGCACAATAGGAGTGAATGTGGGCTTATGTCTTCTTGGCTTAAATGAAGGACACTTTTTTGGAGTGCTTATCTGCCGTATCAAAGACAAGTGCACTTAATCTCAGCCCAACTATACCATACAGGTGGCTTCAGTCTGGTCGGATCTTTGTGGCTAAACAGTGGGTAAACTCACCACAGGGCCCCACTGGGTCCCAATCCGGTTCTGATCCAGATTGGCTACGATCTCAGCCATATCTCTGCCAAAAATGGAGAACCACCTTCCTCCATTTATCGAGCACTGTAATCGATTATGACAGACGAACTGACTACACACTGTCCAGGGAGTCCTCCACAGCCCTCCCCTGACTAATGGCCGACGTCAACCGCAGCTCAGCTTTCCCTCAGCTATCCCAACAGTATCAGGGGAAAAAATCTACAGCAACTGACCCTTTCGCATAAGTCACATTCCATCATGTGACGATCCTTCAGAAGCAGATTATTGCCTTCAATAGTGTCGTCATGACTAAATGGGAGCAAGGGAAGTAGAAATATCTGAACAGCTACATAATAGATGTGAAGAAACGTGGCGGTGTATGAATTATAAAACACACTAACATTATTAGTGTGTTCTATTAGTCGAAACGTAATGCCGTCATAGAAAAGAGTGATTGTGGAGGGGCATTTTTGTAAGCCCATTTCTGCGATTAGTTGTTCATGCTTTATTCATTTATGCCTCCATAATAGCACTTTACTGATGACTCTGCGACGCAAACATTGCTATTTATTGTGTTAATCATATTTAGAAGTTGATATTGCGTGAAAAATAAGCTCACGGCCGGGGGAAGCTATTTTTGCTTCAGAAGAATCGGCTGTTTCAGTTTGTGTTTCATGTTATTTCGGTGTTTGCCCCGCCCTCTGGTGTCCGCTCCGTCTTGAGACATAAAGACCCATCACTGGTCCCTGTCAACACTCCTAAGGATGAACGCATCGATCAGGCTACTGGTTGTTTAGTCTCATGGTAGTCATTTATTTTTATTTATGAGAACCTCCATTTAGCACCTCGCTGGTATGTTTCAAGTCGACTTCGCTCTCACTACGGTTGAGCATCAGACATCAAACAGCTCCTGTCCACTAGGAAGTGAGACTCAAAGATGAGACTTCCAAAATGACGTCGTTATTTGTAGTTTAACAGGAAAACAAAAGAGCTGCTGCTAATGCACCCTGTGACACAATGATCATTCATATACAATCACACGAGGCAATGTGGGTAAGGCAGTAACCAGCCATGCAATAAATGGAGTTGAAGTCAAGATGTCTGCCAAATGACTCAGAAGCCATAAGCATGTCAATTGCCAAATATTTTCTTTTCCTTTCTCATCTTCAAGTGACCATTACTGGCCCAAATAATGGGGAAGAGAGCAACATAAATTAAGACAAAATATGGTGTTGTAACTGATTTGACGTTGTCAATTGGAGACCTATGGTGCTTAGACTCTGGCTTCACAGAGACGGGAAACAACCCTGGCTCACCAGCAGACAACAAACCAATGGTACTCAGAGTCACAGGGATGTTTTAGACGAGTGATCTCCTCACCCGGACTCTTCTGTCTTCATTACAAGAGTGAGGGCGACTAAGTAAGACAAGTTAGCTGTTCTGCTGAGGCTGAAAGAATTCAGAGCTAGTTAAACACAATCTGTCCGTCGATGGCTGGATCCTTTACTTTACCCCAAATTACAATCGGAACCGGGGACCCACAGCACATATCGCACCAAATTACCCGTGTAAAGAGGTCGGAGGAGAGAAAGGGACGCTAAAAATAACGACGGGATTGGATGATTTGAGCCACTGTCCCTGGAGCGTCAGGGACGGCGAGCTGTAGTGGCCCGTGCTGACGGGTAACTCTGAGTCCGTATGCTCTGTGGCACATGCTGCTGGAGGGGTTGGGAGGGTGGAGTGACAAAGCGCAGGAGGGTGAGGGATGGCATGGGTGGGCGAGGGGCGTGCTTTTAGTCAATGATGGCAAAGGGCTGTTGATGAGTCCTACTGCACACACCTTACAAAAGGACACAACCCCCTCCTCCTGGAGATAGAGAGCACAGAAAAGGACATGGGGAGACAGAAGACCACAGGAGACACAACGCAAGGCAAGACAGGCTTTTTGGACACAAGAGAAGACATGCAGGTAAGTTGGAAGTCTGCGCCTCTGGTCGACAAGGAAACAGGACACAGTGTTAAGAAATGGGTCAGTGCGCTTTGCGGCCATTTTCAGGAAGTCTGGATCCTGAATGTGTCTTTTTCAACTCATGAAGTCTGGTCCCGACAACAATTAAAGTGCTGGGTGAAATAACTAAAAGGTTATGTTGTTGATACACAGAAGTGGGGGATCTTTCCCCAAAAGTTTCACGTACACGTGAGGATTTGTTAAATAAGTTGAGGGAGCACACAATGGTTTCAGTCTTTTGAAGGTGCAAAAACTGTTTGAATCCTGTTTGTTTTAATTCCAGCTGGAATGGCGTTCCTATGTTGACTGGCGCCGGACCAACAGACAGAAACCAGAACCTGTAATCAACATGGAAGTGGTACAGTTCTAGTCCTGCCAATTCCAGCATTCATCGTTTCACCTATTTTGCATTCTTGTTTCCCTGTTTTCTCCTTCTGTGTCTGCGACTGACCTTTCTGTTAATTCCCCATTCTCCCCATCACAATTGCGGTATTCTCTTCTCGTTCCTTTGGTGAGTTTTATTCCCCCCGATCGCACCTGATTCACACCAGCCAGTTTTATTGGACTCTTGAACTGATATTGAACTCAGTAGAGCTGTTTTTATGGCTGCGTCACATTTGTATTATTTGTCTTTGTGCAAGTAAATTGTAGTGAGCCAAGTTTCTGTCATCTTTTACTTCGCTCCTGGGTCTCATCTGCTCCTATTCATCTCAATCTGCCTGTGCTGGGAGGAGAAAATGTAGCGTCATTTATTTAGTACAAACAAAGTCATTCAAACAAACAGAGCTATTTTGTCGGAAGGAAGCGACATCTGTATTTAACTCGTCTGAAATGTAGGTCAGACTCTGGTGAGGAGACGGCGGCACCGAAAGACGCCGGTTTCATCCTTCCATGAATATTTTTAACATGAATGAGGGAACGATCATTAAAGCTGCCACCCTGAGCTGTTGGAGGAAATCTGAGTGGCGCTGGAGTCGTTCAAGAGCTGCGATCTTATCAGCACCCGAGTCTTTCTAGCCCACCACCTGTAAAGCCCCGGAGTTTCCGAAGGCTACAGGACGTCCTAAATGGCACGGGTAGTGATGGGTTGATGGGGCTTCATGAAACGCCATCCTCATTTTTAGACATCAGAAGGAGGCGCTCTCAATTTAAAAATGATGTGAGGGTTCATGGAAATGGTTGTTCAAATCCTAAGATTTTACAGCAGAGAGCGGCATCTTATGGGGGCGCTGTTTCATGAAGCCTCATGAGCCTATCATTTGCCACAGGTTTGTTTAGTTGTCTCCGTGATCCAAATCCCAACACCTGAATTTAATTATTAGACTAGAAAAACACTTGAGACATAATCTGAATAAATTATTGGTTCAGACCAAGCGGGAAAACAACTCTAGATTATTTAAATTAACACACAGACTCGGAGTCAGTCTTAAATATCTATGAGAAGCATCTGGACAGAATAGCCACAGCTTCTCTTGGCCTTTAATATGAAGCATGAACCCTGTGATTCCACGGCTCAGACAGCTTGAGCTGAGTCAGAAAGAGTCGGACGGCACTTATTTTCTGCACCATGTGTCCAGTAAAATGTCCACACTCGGACGGACACTCGGGGTGATTCGGACTCAGATTGGATTTCCTTTCACAGCAAACTCAGTTATCTTTCAACTTGATATTCCAATGTTTCAGCATCTACAGCATGTGTGTGCAACTCAAGGCCCAGGGGCCGCATTCGGCACTCCAAGTCATTTAACGTGACCCGCGAGATGGTTGGCTCACAATTAAAATTGAATTCACATTGATGATATCGTGACCTATGATCTAAAAAATAAAGAACCAAAAGAAATGGAATTAATATAATATAATGAAATAAAATAAAGGAATATCAAAGGGAATTTAGTGATTGTACTGCGTTTAGACTCACTGGACTGCTAGTTGTAGATGGGTCAATACATTTTGCTTGAGTGTGTGAGTTACTTTGGCACCATCAGTAACAGAGTTTGTATTCGACGTATTCAACGACAAGGAAAAAAAATACTACATGGAACACTAAAAATGTATCAATCTTCGTCTCATTTAAAAAACACTTGAGAACAGGTTATGTAAAAGCTTCATACAATTATCCCTTCTTCATTGTAGCAAGAAAAACTGGCTCATAAGAACATCGTTTCTAGTTTCAACATGGGCCAGGACTTGTGAAACATGAGCATCCAAGTGTAATATTGGAAAGGAATGGAAAAGATTTTGAAGTTTTCATCTCAAATTGAGAATCAAATGTCTGCAAAGCGCACCAACTCTGAAGAATCAACTGAGCAGTAGTCAATGTCAGATCCAGACAGCGGGTACAATCATGGTTCGGAACAGAACAGGAAACAGTAGTCGGGGTTGTGGTATCAGCGACGGGCTCAACAGCAGAACACATTAGTACATCAGACGGGGACATACCAAACTACCAGGCAGGTTACAGCACAACACTGTCGGGGTCAATTCATTTCCACTTCAGATAGATGCCACACTGAATTACAATTAATCATGACTCAGCATCTTCTCCACAGCAGGGCGCTGAGTTGTGTATGCTAACTGGTGCCGAGTGTGCTCAAGTGTCCTTGAGAGGAGACAATGAATCTTTACAAGCCTCGGGGTTTCGGGACGTCAGCTGACCCACGGGTGCCTCCTCGTTGATGAAGGTCGAGTCCATGCGCTTAACACACTGACTTACAAGCGTCGGAGACGTGATTTCATCCCCAGGAAACGCGCTTCTGTGCCCAGTAAAAATACTTTTGAAATGTGTATTATGTATATTTAGCTAAAACATCAGCTATTACAATAATCAAACCAAACATATTTTAGGCCTGAAAAATGATGAAGCAAAACTATGCTAGCACCTATTCAGCATCTATTTTTCTCTTTATAATTACAACCACGCTAAAATAAAAGTAAAATTCCTCTGAATTATAACTAGTAATTACAACACATTTTTTTAATCTAATCACAAGCTTAATCTTATGTTGTGTGCGCAAGCTAGCGGTGGAAGGTAGAGCTTGATAAGAACATTGTAACATCCTCACAGAGTGGCAGAAGTGTTTGTTTATTACTGTGCTCATTCTGAAAAGAACTCAAACAGACGAATGTATTCCAGTGTGACTCCCAGGGTTCATTGTAAATGGGCTGATTTTGGCAGTGTTTCCATTCACAGAACTCACAGACTTAGATTCTTAATTCGACTTTTCATCAAAATGTTATTAGAACAATAATTAATTTGTGGCATGGTTAGAATGTTCATTTTAAGGAGTCTGATGTTTCGTAAATGGATCAACAAAAGTATGTTGAGTTGCAGTGATCTTTGTACAAACATTATTATTTTGGAAAAGGAGGCTGGGATGCTCAACTTCTCTTCCTCTTCTCCCAGCATGTGGGATGCTGGAGCCCGATGTCACGTGTCAGGAGGAGGGTATGACCCTGGGCCTGTCACCACGGTACAGCTTTGCCAATATCCATTCATATCATAACTTTAACTGATGGCTGTGTGGATCCGGTTTCACACTTTTTCTGTATGTTGCCGAGCAATAATGTCACTCAATTTACTTCAAATTCAAGTTCAATTTACATGAAAACGGTCACCAAAATTATTCAGTGGCAATGCTGAGATCTTAGCGAAAGATTGTGGCTCAAATCCCAGCTGAAGTGAAAAGGATTTGCCCCCTGAGGTGGAACACCCATGAAAAGAGACAGACCTGTTTTCCTCCCATGGACTCGAACATCTTCTCCAGCTGGACCCGGAGCTGCTGGATGTTGTTGAGCAGTATGCACGGCTGCGAGACACAACAAAAGCAATGAGCATTGAAAACACACACAAACTTTTCCGCTCTCATCCCAAACGCCGAAGCAGTGCTCGGAAGCGAAGCCTCGGAACATTTGGGTCAAAAACCACAAGGGTAAACACACTAAATCCATCCATTTTGATTTGCAGGCGCTACACCGGCGCAAGGTTCCCGCTCGTCGTCAGGGAAACGCGATACATAATGCAACAGGGGGGAAATGTCTGCACTGAATATGTCGGCCGTTATTGATTCTCCGCTCGCCAACAAACCAAACAGATGACAGGCATTACTCAGACCTGGCCGGCGTGAGTTATCGTCTGAGGTATTTAGCCATTTGTCATCAATCATCAGCCAAAAGTGTCGCACAACAGAACTGCAGAAGAGACTTCCCCCTTCATTAATTCATTCGCTATTACTAGTGCGGTGGTTTCATCTGTTCTCCAGACATGACCAGTCCATGCCAGAGTGGACACAGTAAAGAAGAAATACACTCTGATCCCCTGAATGAGAGAGAAAAAAAAAAGAAATGTGAAGACAAATCAGGAAACTTTTGATCTGAAATTGTGCTTGGAAGGTGAAAGAGATTTCAGAGCGTTATCCACAACCTCACCAGTCTCATCAGCATCACCACCATTGCTCTTCCCTCGAGACACTTGTCTCATCCCATCCCTGTCCACCTCACTACTATGGGAAGCCGAGCCTTCAGAAACTCTGCTCAGGAAGACCTTACCACTTCCAAGATCCCGATCCTGTACTTTCATCTTCATTTTCCATACCCAAACTTAAAACCCATCTGCTTCAACAATTACTCCCTCCCTCCTCCACCACCAATGTAATGTCTTTTTTTTCATTTCAGTCTGTAAATTGTCTGTAACTGTCTTTATTTTTTTCATTTATTTTTAAAAATAATAATTCATTTTTTATATATATTATGTTCAGTGACATTATTGTTTACTATTATGATTATTATTATTGTCATCATGAACAACAAACGATAATTTCCATTTTGTTTGAATAAACTAATTTAAAAAATGAGTGTTTGACCACATGGATGAGGATACAGTGAGGCATCAGAATTCCATACACCATGTTGTTAAGCATCCCTTAACTTTATAATAGATTTGAAATTTAAACCATAAAATTGCTCTGTTGGTCTACTGGTTCCTGTCTGAGGTCCTTGGAGAAACTCCAGGCAGAAGGGTTCAGTTCAAGGCATTATTGACCCGCCTTGAAGCTCCAAAACACATCTGAGGTTTCACAAAACCTTCTTCCACTTTTATCATTCATCTTAATGGACATCTCTTTCTTCATCCATGGAGCTCATAGGTTGCCCCCCTTCTTCATGTCCAGCCTCTTTGGTCCAACACAGCCCTTCCTTGCACAACCAACCTGCCCTCCCTCACTCTGTCTCCATCTTCTCTACATGTCCTTCTGATATATTCATTTCTGATCTTGCCCTTTATGGTCACCCCAACAACAGCGTCTACATCTCTGAGTCTTCTAACTCCTGAGTCTCTAAACTGTACATCACAGCAGTGATGGCTACATCGCTACTTGACTTCCACTCTTGCAGCAAGACTGACGTCACAGATTGTCACTACAGCTGGATTAAACCTTAACCGTTGTCGTCCCTTGACTAAACAAGCCTTATTTTCAATGTCAGCAGGTGAGAAGGACCCATAGCAGTTGGTCTTCAGGCTTGTGAACATCTACTTCCAGTTAAAAGGGACCACCACTGTGGATAACTGGTAGAGCCCCACAACCTTGGGGCCACTGCAAAAACTCAGCGTGGAAATAACAGCAGTGTTTCAATTCATTGAAACACTTTAATAATTGAATGTTCACTGTGGCGGCTCCAGGTCCAGGAAGAGCTCAGAGATGCTGGTGAACTAGGCCACAAAGGTGACATCAGGGGGATAAAAAAAGTGATGAAATCCTGAGGAAAACAATGCGCAGCCCGAGCACAACTCCCACAGTAGGTGTAGAGGGACCAGCTCAACCATAGTAACATGCGCCATTTTCCGATCAAAAACGATGCTGGTGATAATATAAGGAAGCTGCAGTGATAATTCTCAGGCCCAGAGGAGAAGAGAGATGCTTGTGTTTGGGTCTCCGGAGCATCTCCAGTGGTCTCAGCAGCAGACGTGCCACGTAATGGCTTTTTTCCGACTAAGATTAATAGAAAGATTTACATTCAAGTGCTTAGAGAGTTCCAGCTAAAGGGGATTTCTCATGCTAACACCTGCGTACACAACAGAGACGGCAGTGCAGCTATTGTTCTGAACACACCTCACCACAATGCTCCTCGCTTCCTTTAATAAACGCAAACTCAAACTGATAACAGAGCGATGGAAATCGGATTCAGCATGTGAGCACACGTGAAGCTTCACAACCAATGTCATGAAGGAAGAAACAAAGAAGGAAAGACCCGAGTGTTGCTACACGCAGCATGTCACTGATGTTGACGTAGAGGTGCAGTTTTCTCATTTCAAGTCTGGATCACATTTTACATTAATGTCCATTATGAAACATAAATATATTCAAATAAAATAAAATTATTAAATATTTGTCTGAAATAATAAAAAAAATATAAAATACACATACAATACAAATACATAGAAAGTTACAGAATTACAATTTAAATGAATAATTATGAAAAACATTAAGTGTGTTTTGTGTCCAGAAGCCAACTTTTAAATGCATTTTCTCTTACTTGATACAAAGCATCAAGAGTACACTTCCTTCCGGTGCAGGTTATAGTGCAGGTTAGACCTCATTAAAAATAAATAAATAGCAATAAAAAAAATAAAATCAAATAACAGAAAATAAGGCTAACATATAATACATCTAAAATAAAATAAGAATTCAATACAGTACAACATGTAAATATTATTATTAGATTATTAATATTATTATTATTATTATTAGTAGTAGTAGTAATGATAATAATGGAAAAACCAAACAAAAAAACAGGAGTTGTTTGTTCATATTTGACACACAATAAAAATAAATATAATTATTAAATATGAGCACAAGTCAATAGGTAAACAAAGGCACACAATCGTTGGTCTCCAAACAAAATAGACAACAGATCCGATATATGATATTTTTGTCCAGTCATCAATATCAATTCCGAAGGACTCAAGTTGTGCCATATAAACCACCTAAACAGGTCAATCTATTGCCATCTACTGGTGAAACTGGGCCACAGCAGGGAACAGGCTCTCGAGTCACGATTTAAGAAACAGAATTGTAGCCCTGCTTGTTCTTCCAGCTAAAATGTTAGCACCTCCGTCAGATGACCGTCCACAGTGGCATTTTCATCACACGTCATATTAGGGACTAGTTTTCCACTGAACTCTCTTGGGCGTTTTACGAACTAGCGCTCCGTCTTCTGGGCCTGTATCCACTAAAACAACGCCACAATCGATCACGGCGCTGTTTCGAGTCTGTCTGTGACAAAGGTTTTGAGGGAACATTGTAGTAGGTTAAGAGGAAGCGGAGGATGTTGGAGCGAGGCAGTAAGAGTCTTTGAATGAATCATTCATTAACCACATTAATACTTGGGCCAGGTCCGATGAGAGACATTTTGTTGCTGCCATAATGGGCCTGTCATCACTGCAAAGAAACATCTGCCTCTAATGTTTGCGCTCCTGCCTCTTATCACTCACTTGTTCAAAGAGCGGTCGGATAATTAGGCAACTCAGACGACTGTGAGTCCAACCATCCGTCACATTAGACACAACGGGTTTGTCGGCCAGAAAATACCAATGATTTTCCCTCAGCAGCTCACGCTGTCACATGAGTAATTGGTTCACTCAGACACTTGGTTACTGAAGATACCATCCTGAGGGGGGGGGCACGAGAAACAAAAAAAAAAATGGTCCCAGAGGACCTGCTGACTGTCGTCATGGAAACACCGGATGTATGGTTGTAGTAAGCTCTTACCACATTCTCCTTGGTCAGATGCGAAGAGTAGTCCTTGGAAATGATTGCAGCATATTGCAGAAGAACCTTGTTGATAGTCTAAAGAGAAGGAAGCCAAGTTTAGTGAAAGACTGACCGAATGATCTCTCTAACAAGTGGACTTTGGATTGCATCCAACTGGAGGTGAAATATGAGGCTCAGAACATGAAACTCATGGGAGAACATCTGAGAACAAGACAGGAAGTTGCTCACATGGTGCGCAAGCCACTATGAGAACTATTATTAATTACGAATAGTTCTTCAAATCATCCAAACTTTAAATGTTCAATTAAAAAACAGAATTAAAAAAATAAAAAAGGGAATCCTTATCACATGAAAAATATTTTTAAATGGGTTAATTGAAAATATAAAATGAATAAAAAACCCAAATTTGTCAAGTAAGAAAAATAGCATCTTCCTTAATTGTAAATAGCTTTAAACATTTTCAATAAATATTTCATAAAAATAAAATAAATCAAGCAAAATGTGCTGCATCAGAAAAGAAAATCAAACATTTGTATGGAAAATGTTTTGAGGAAAAATGCCCAGTTATAAAGGTCATTAATTATGATAAATATATGACAAATGTCATGTTACACTGGTCATGGAAAAAAAAAGTAAATCTTTTTTTTTTTATTTAAATACAAAAAAATGTAATTAATTTATTTGAAATAATTTAAATAAATCACTAAATATTTTAACTAAAATAATACAGCAGGCGCAATAGTCGGGTCGGTAATGGAATAGAAAAATAGAAAATATATGATGGACAGTGGGTGAATTATTCTAACAAAAACAAAAAAAATAAATCCCCAATCCCCATCCAAACAAAGTAAATACTGAATCCGAGATCAGATTTACATCTGAGTCTGTTTAAATAGGAACTGAAGACTGGGACTGAACAGAATGAGATTACAGGCGCCGTCCCTTACATCAGCTCGGCAAAATGACACAACGAGTTGTAAAGCACTGTGACATTCAGGATCCGCCTCTTCAGAGAGTCTGACCTTCGCAAAGCGGCACATGAAGTGCGCCAGGGCCTGGGGATTGGGACACTCCAGCTTCTTGATAATCTCAAAACTCTGGTTCAGTTGAGTGAACACGTCCACCACGGAACAGGAGAAGAGGGCGTGCTCCGAGGTCTGCTGGAACTGCAGACAGACAGGGAGATATCAGGCTTGAGAGAAACCACAAGGATGGAACGAGGCAGACAGCTGTGAATTCTCCAGACAGCCCTTTGAGAAGGAGGTTAAAATGGCGGAAATCGATGTGGCGGACACCCAGATGGATGGATTTTTCAAGCCCGGAAAACTCTCCGAACCATTGACTGTAACTTTCTCCAGTCCTGTTCTTGCACGTCGATTAAAACGCAAACGTCTCCCTCAGTTCCTCCTGCAGCTGTTTGAACATCAGCCTTCGAGGCGTCTCCAATATCAGCAGTCAGAGAGACGGAACTCATCATGGAAGCATGTACTCACGCCGTCTTTTTTGTCTCGCTCCAGAGCGCCGTTGAGGAAATCCATGGCAACGTCCTCGTTCTCATCAAGCCACTGAATAACAAATGGCTCGAACCACCTGGAAATGAAAGACGGTCGGTAAGTGTTTCAGGCTGAGAACGTTCAAGACATTTATGTGGTTTTGTTTAAGTTCAGCGACATGCTGAAACTGAAAAAAAATGTTAATAAAAAATATGTTTTTCCTGGTTTTCTTGCGTCTTTTTTTTCAACCAACATTTTCGTCTCATTGTTTCTGTGTTCCGTTCGTGTTACGATGGTTCGGGATCATTCGAGCGCGTTTCATTTTGATTGAGCGGTTTAGGACAGATTTGTTTTGTTTTATTTTTAACAGTTTCATTCTTCTGTCTCCTGCTTGTTCTCATAATTGTCTCACTGTTGGAATACGTATTGACCTAGTTTGCACCACAATCTTAGTGTGTCTAAAAATCTCGCCTGACATTTAACTAAAAATGAAAATGAGAGAAATAAATAGTCTCATTAAAATTGAAGAAAATAAATTAAAAAAAAGTTAACCATGGATGGAATATCAAAAATATAACTTTTAAATCAGTATACCAGCTAACCAAGTTAAAAAACTTGCATTAAAAAGAATAAAAAAGTTGGCAAATAATAATAATAATAATCTTAAAATATATACTCAATAACTCACATACACGAAAAGTAATCATTGATGAAAATAAACCAATTACAAACTACTAAAATCTAAATGAAATTAAACAAAATGGAACAAGTGTGATGGCACTACATATTTTAGATGTTATTTCAAGGCAATATCTGAGAAATACAAGACAAAGTCTGGAAAAATAAGTGAAATTATGAGCATAAAAGTGTATGAACATTGTGTAATATGGCGGCAGAAATTTAATTCTGTACATACGTCAGAGCCAGCGGCGAAAGACGTAGTGGGTAATGTTTCTTGAGTAAAAGTAAAAATAGACCTGGTCTGGGAAGAAAAAAAAAAAAAAAAAAAGAGTAAAGTGCCCCTTGAGCTTTCTGGGTTCAGTAAACGTTGAAGAGTACAACATCTCACGAATCCAAAATGTTCAAACAAAACTACATTCAAATTGTCTATTATTGGGCAAAAATCTGGTAATATATAAATGTATCCTTAAAGAAGTGCAGACAAATATGATCAAATGTAGAGGAGCGATAGCTAGTGATGGACAGATGAGGCTTCACGAAACAGTAACTTCACTTTCAGAGGCCACTAGAGGGCGCTCTCTGCACTACGGAGAGTAGAGACATCCAAGCATTTTTAAACCGAGAGCGTCACCTACTGAGCTTTGAAATTGAGGTAACTGTTTCATGAAGCATCATCAGCCCATCACTAGTGACAGTAGTGGCAACTACAAAAAAGGTACACACAAAGCTAACAAGATGTTGGTGGTGATTTGTTGGAGTCAGCATGGAACCGTTGTGACCCCTCGCGACTGCACACTTCTGCAACACTAGCAACAAACTTCCTCCCTGCATCTGCCCAATAGCTTTGGTTTTGGGCGCGAGTCCCTCCTGGAGTCTTCAGTTCGGCACAAAAGACATTTGTTTCCATGTTCAAACACATCGCAGCTCTTTGACATGAAACTGCTTGAATGCAATTTTATTTTCCAGTGAGGAGAATCAATCAACACAAGTGAGATGTATTTGGGAGCAAATCTGAGTGCAGTTTGGAGTGATGCTGCAATTAATGAGGACCACAATATCACATTTCAGTGGCTCAAACAAGGACAGCAAAGGACGCGCCTGCTCCCAGCATTCAGAGCCAGGAAACGCACTTGTCAGAGGTGTTTCACTTTGCCATTTCCTTGTTTAATAAAACGCCCGAGCTCGTCCTCAAAGCGACGGACACAGAACGAAGCGAAAACACCGTTCTTTGTAGGACACCTGGAACGTGAAGCTAATAAATAATTAGGTGGGCGTCACAGGAGACGGCGACAGGAGAGATGGACAGTGTTGTGTTTGCATGATGCCTGTGGATGAGTCAGTCAAGCTCCTGATGGGTGACGGCGATGCAGAGGGGGGAGGGAGTCATTACGCTGACAGTCCGGCAGGAAAAGGCAGCTCGCTCCAATTACACATGTTAATGTTGCTGCTATGGCACTTCACAATCCAGGCAACTCAAAACCCTGCTGTTTAGCTCAGTGTTTTTCAACTATTTTTAAGCTGCGGCACTTGTCGTTCATTGAAAAAAATCCTGTGGCTCACCATCAAAGGAACCTTGCCAAAGCGCCAAGCGCTTAGTCGAAAGTCCTGTAAGAGTGGTTATGAATTTGTGGAAAAACTCAACTGACACTCTGCAATTTGAGCATGTTATTACCAAAAAAAATGCAGACATATATTTGTTTAGGAATGTCTCCAGAAACCACAGGGCGAACTTTGATGGTCTACGAGTGTCAATGAAGTTTTGAAGTGAGACGTTAGCTGTGTTAGCTCTGCGGCACAGAAAGCCTTTGGCTGCGGGTCCAACGAGGAACACTCCATTGCTCTGTTCTGAAGGTGTGTGGTCATGTTGGAGGCGCATCAGGTTTAAAAACAAGTGGAAGTGGCACATTTGACCGGCTTCTTCGCTGTGTGGGAAGAGCTATGGACAAGTCAATGCACCCGCATAGATCTATAGTGCATGGAAAGAATGTGACTGAATCCATGCAATTTCCTGACGTTGGTAGCTTGTCAACAGGTTCTAATTGTGATTGATGGTTTAATGTCATCATACCGTCCACTTCTATCTCCGGACAAACCGTCATTTCCCACGAAAAACGCTGGTTTGGCTAAGTGTAAACAGTGAAGCTTAGACATGGCCTTGTTCACACGAAAAGGCTTTTGTTCCTAGCGATCCAATGACTTTGGTGATCAGACCCACAGCATCATCAATTTGAAAAGTAGCCTGTTGGTTTGGTCAAAAAGTGAGCTAAAACTCCAACACCGAACTTGTGCGACTGACACCAGCTCCGTGTGGACAGGCCCTCAAATCAGCAGGGTCCAGCAAAAATGTGTTTTTCAAACTCACATATAATTCACAGCCTTTCTTCTTGCAGGCTGCCGAGCCAGCAAACAGTGTCCTGCTGTCTCTTGCTCACAACATCAAAAATACATTGCTCTCAATGGAGGGCAGGGGTCAGAGAAGCGCCACGACTGGCCTGTAGCCGCACCATGCACTGTGTTGAACTGTCTAACACCTCCCGGGAAAGACACTATACAAAGTTGCCGCTGTGTTTCTACTTCAAGTTTCTCCGGTTTATTTTTTCCCTTGAAAAAGTCGGCATACTTTTATGAGGATGTTGAGGTCCCTGATGTTCTGTAGGTGGTCAGACTTTTATGGGGGGGAATGATGAATGCACGTAAGCCATGATTCAAACCCTCAAACACCTCAGAGGTCACAGTCAGAGACGAGGTGAAGAAGAGAGTGGAGCAGCAAGAGCAAAGCTTTATGGGACAGCGGAGGCGCAGCCACCATGTTAGAGACTCAGGAGTCAGAGATGAAGGTACTGAGGTGGCTAGCAGCCTTTTGTTGAGAAGTGCAGACTAAAGCTGCAAGAAATCAACCTGATTCTAAACCTACAGTAAGAAGTCACAGCCAATTCTATCACTGTTTTTATAAATGAGAAAAAAAGGTTTGAAAAAAAATAAAAGGATTGAGTACTCACAATTTATATTTGGATTATTTATCAAGCATTTATTGGCAACGAGTGAAAACATGATTTTATTTATTTATTTATGGATCTATTTTTCATAACTTTTTTTGTTGTTTATTTTCGAACATATATTTTCATTTTTAATTGACTATTTAATTTAATTGCATTTTATTTCATTTTGACACAAAGGTGTTGAAAATGGTATCAAGCATCGATTAACCTTCCTGGGCATCGAGTTTCCAAACTAAGTATCGCGACTAAGAGATAGATTTAGCAAGGACAGATGGTCTGAACACATGAGTAGAGACAGTGTTAGACCAATGAGGTTTGACTCCAGGCAACATGGACGTATGTTTTCTGTTGGCCGTATCTACTGTAATTTAAGATTCATATTTTAAATTTTTCATGTGAACAAAGTGTCGAAATCATTTCTCTTCACACGCAACCACAGCCAACAAGCTCATCCCAGGCACCACAACATGCTGTAAGCTTATGTGATCCCCGGCACACGTTCCCCTCCTAAATTAGCCGTATTAACATTTATGATTCCTCCGTGCGATGACACCATCTCAGCATGCACATGCAAGGAAACCAGAGGACACTCACAGAGAGTATTCGGGAGGAACACCCTTGAAGGCCGGCAGTTCCCGCACATACTCATTATGGAACCATTTGACTTTGAAGTGAAGATTCATGTATTCCGTACTCTTGCATAAGCGATGCTTATCGTGCTCTGCAACACAGATTAGAAGACAAGAAAGAAACACGTTAGTTAGCGCATGCATTCATCACGTTCTCAGCTGAGATTATCTGAAATTGGATTCAGCGATCATCATGTTCACAGCTTCACTAAATTAAGTTTGGCTGAGATGAAATGACGAATGAAGAATCTGAAATTAGAGGCCGACGAGAAAACATGGCGGCAAGTGGGAGGACACTGAAATGGAAGTAATGGATGAGAGTAAAAAGCCATTCAGTTCAGGTGCACCATGGGGACACCCTGGACAGCACCCAAGTCCATCCCAGGAGGCAAATAGTCCGATAACTACTTACACACACACCTATTATACAGATATATTACAGTCAGCTCAGTGTTTCTGGACCGTAGGAGGAAACCAGTGTTAAGCGTGGAGAGACAGATTCACTCCAAATTAAAGAAGAGCCTCAAACTACATTATAACAAAAACATCTGAGATACTGAAAGGAAGAAACACATTTGTATTAAAAAGGGGGATAAAAAATACAACAAAAAACAACAACAAAAAGTCAGATTTATTCAGTGATAACAGAAAGAGGATCAGAAGCAGCAAGAAGTCTGTTCTTCAACCGAATATAGAGCCGTTTGTATTATTCAACATCTTATTGTTTATTCAGTTACATCTCCTGGCTTCTCTTTACTCACGCTAACTATTGATTTCCTTCTCAAAGTCTTTTACACGCCGTGCATGGCTCTGAGATTCCATTGGAAGTCCAACTGCTACAAAACTTCCAGCCAGTCAGAATAAATGAATAAAGAGGGACGTTCATGGTTTTCAACTCCTTCCGGAGTTTTTCATGAACAGGTCTTTTACAGCTTCTTCAGGAGGACCCAATTTTTTACAGTTTTAATATGTCGGTTCACAACATTGTCAGTGAAAAAATGAACCACCACATCATCAAATGAATGTTTAGTAGTACTGCCAATAGCACGCAGTATAAAGGATGCAGGAGGGGGCTTTGTCCCACCAGTGTAGATCTGAGTTGAAAATAAATGTGGATTATTCGTAGCTTCAACTAGTGGTTGAGGGGGTCACTGGATTTGAAATTCCCCCTAATTTTATAGTAACAACGATCAATCTCTTCATTAAAAAAAAATAAAAAAGTATGTGAGAAAAACACATTTTATAATGACTGTCAATGGGGAAAAAAAACGGTCTGAGCGATATTACATATTTTAACCCCTGTGGATAAATTTCACCTACACTGAACGGACTGTCACATTTCTGTTTGCTGCTCTTTTATTCTAGCATGCTTCTTCTTCTTGCTTCCCACGTGGTTCTGTTGTGTTTTGACAGAGATGAGAGGACTTTCTGAAGGAGCCAACCATCCGTGACAATTTGTCTGAGGATCGCCTCTTCACACCTGGTACCTGTTGCTACGTTCTGACTAAACGCTTGTTTGCTTCTGGCTATCTGTTGCTTTCGTTTAGTGTTGTGGACTATCGGGCACTCTTTCCTGCATCTTCAGTTTCTGACTACTCGTCTTCTGATCCAGCTTTCTTCGGCCCAGTCTCTGCTCCCGTTTTGTGGATGATCATTCTGCATTCACATTTTGGTGCTAGCCTTTGGAGGAGTTTTTGGTTTGGATTCAGACTGAGATAGAGGCCCTTCTTTAGCAGTTGAGTTCACTGCTCCCGCATACGGACGCACAAACATTTCGCTCCCAGGTTGACTTCGAGGGGTTGACTTGACTCCTCCGAGGGACAAGACAATTCATCCCAAAACCATTGACCAAGAAGAGATGGTAAGCTGAATACATGGTTGCGTACCAGAGGAAGAGACCCTGGTGGCAAACCCTAAGAAACGCATGCTAAATTTAGGTGAATAAGATAAGGTGAAGGTTTGCCATATTTTCTGTTATGGTGGGTCCCTCAGATGCTTTATCCGTAGTCAAAGACCCACACCCGAGGATTTCTAGACGGGGCATGAATTAGCACTTTGCATGCATCAAAGGAGACTAAAACAGAGCTTAAAAAGGGTTCTTCCTTCCATATGGCAGCTGCCCTCAAATCTCCGCAGAAGAGTCCCTCAATAATGCAGCATAAATTATAATGTGCAATACCGAAGACACATGACATCAAAGGAGGCTCGTCGTCCTTTAATCCTGATAAGAATGGAGCGCTAAGCCTGATGAATGGAGCGACGCTACATTCCGCGGTAAGCTGCCCGTAAAATGTTTCCATAAGTTTGATGGACATACGGTATTTACCTGGGCAGACTGCGTCAAAAGCATGGGGGGGATGTTTTGTACGCAAGGATTCGGTGCTGGAGCTCCGACTGAGGAAATGTTGGTACACTCAAACTGGTTCAGCGCGGTTTGCGATTCAGGGAGAGCCAGGAAATGGAATTCAAAAACGCCCATCTGAAAGCTTTATCTGGCAACCAAAAAGGTTCATCTAGAGCCCCTTTGATAAAACTTGCTCCAGGTGAATTATTTGTTCTCGTGTCTTCTTTCGGTTGTGAAGCGTTCGACTCTGACAAGCAATCTGAGCAAAATGCCAAACGGCAACAGCAGAGGTGTCTCGGAGATTGCTTTAAATTCAGTCTGTCAAGGTTGTACAAAGCAGTGTTCCACAGTCCCCAGTGACACCGAGATCAAACTATAAACACAAAATTATCTGACAGTTTCAGAGTTTTTTATGGGGAAGGAGGATTAAGAAGAGATTCACAGGGAAGAAAAGGAACTCTAGACAGTTAAACAAGACAATTGGGGTCGTCGCGACACCGCTGAACTGCTGACGTTTGCCTGTAATAT
Source organism: Synchiropus splendidus (assembly GCF_027744825.2). Lineage (NCBI taxonomy): Eukaryota > Metazoa > Chordata > Actinopteri > Syngnathiformes > Callionymidae > Synchiropus > Synchiropus splendidus. The sequence goes on from NC_071338.1 coordinate 31,724,296, forward strand.
ATGAGCCCAGGCTTTTCTTTGAACAGCGAGCTGACGCTGCAGTGTGTTTCACACCGAACAAACTCATCGTCACTGGAGTCAACCTTTTGGCCCGGTGCAACACACACTGTCACACGCCCACAGTCACCTCAAGAAAACAGATGGAGGTCGTTCGTGAGGCTGGAAACCACGGGCCAAGCAGCTTTTCAGGGGTCTTGCAGGTTCAATTTAAAAAGGTTCTTTAACACAAGAGTATGTGTTTCCTGATTTCCTTTTGTCTACTAATCCATTGCCTCACGATTATCTACCCCTTTGACAGGTACAACCGATCTGGTGACCTTATTTGTCAGTCCTGGCTCCGCCCAGCTTTAGGTCACTACTACTTGGTGTTTGATGTCTCTTCCATCTTCACCATCCTCCTCTAGAGAGGACACTCTGCCTCACCTGCCTAGTTCGTCTTTAGGTAAAGGAGTTTGTCCTTTTCCTGAAAATCATGTAGCTGACCGTGGTACATGTTTTTCACCATGGTAGATGTATATTAAACTATATCATGAACTCCTACATGAGCCCTGTATATCACCTTGAACTTGAACTGAATACGATTATATTTTGAATACTTGTTTCCCTGGTAACACTGAAACAACATTTGAAAATATCCCTGCTAGATTATGGGTTCAGAAAAACAACCAACAATTGGATCACACCGTAAATCCAACGGCATTTATGCAATTCAATTGTCTAGTGTGACAGAAGAGGAATCTCAGGGTGCGTTTTATATTCCACACATGGAATAGAGTAAAAAGAAATTCTTCGTCCGCCCTCGTCTTTTCAACAGTCATCAGCTTAGTAGCCATAAAGCTCATTTCCTCGCCTCACAAAAAACCCCAAACTCCTTTGCGCACCCAGAGTCAAAGCAAAGAAATATAACCACTCTTCAGAGCGACCGATGCGATTGTTTGGAGAGAGAAGGGCGAAACGAGGCCACGGGGAGCAGTTTTTAAATATCCTGCAATAAAACATAAAGAGGCCGGCTGACTTCAGAATGAGTCATCAGCTTTGTACGGACGATTCTTCAATTATTTAGGTTGTGTGGATTCCTGCTAAAGAACGGCGGAGACAAGTGAGTGCGTTCTGAAGTGGAGACACAAACATCGGCTGCCAACGAAGTGTTCGTCACCGACCAATTTAGCTCAGAGGGTGACTGAGGTAATTCAGGCAACATGACAAGCCCATTATAAATAAAACATTGCTCCTGCAGCGTCAATATGGTTTCTGGATTAGAAAGGCTTTCGATAATATTAGTCTCACAGTGTTAACCGTAGGACATTACATTTACTTAACACACCAGGAGCGTCGTCTGTTTCATCGCCACCCGCTTCCTGAGGCTTTTATTTTGCTCTGTCACTTCCTGCTCTGGTCCTACTTCTCTTCCATTCCATTCATCACAGTGGGTTTAATCCGAACTGCAGCCAAAGCCCCTGATTCTTTGCGACTCCGGTCATAGGCTTCACGCAGATTCCAGGCCGTAGTCAACTTAGGGATGAGTGGACTCTTCTTGTTCTCCTCGTGTCTTGCTCCAGATATTTTAAATTGTTTTCACTCCTTCCTTCTAGTTCCAGTCTAGTTCCTCCTGATTTCACCTGAACATTCTAGCAGGTTTCCTTGAACTTACTGACACTGAACTCCTTCCTACCTCGGATGCTGGCGTTTTATAGTTAGAACCATTTTTATATTTGTGTTTTACTGGACTCTTTGAATAGATTTGAATTTGGATTTTTTTTACTTCTGCTCTTGGACCTCCCTGTGTTCCACTAGTTTCAAGTTTCAAGTCAGCCAAACAAAACCGATATGGACCAAAATGGGGGACAACTGGTAATCCACTTGATACAGCAGAGCAGATATGAGATAAGTGAAACTTCATTGATCTTTAAAGCACATATTAGTAGTAGCAGTAGATACATACAAGAAAGCCATCTGACTTACACCTTATATCTCAGTTTATTTGGTCCAAATATTTTAATGACTAAAATGTCTATATTTCTATGTAACAATGACAAAGAATTTGGAGCAGGGAAGCATGGGTTCAAATGGCAGTGAGATTACCAGTGTGCACCTTTAGTTAAGGTCCTTGGTGCTGGACACTAACCCAGAGGTCGGGCACAGCTGGGACTCTTATGAAGCCTGCATCTGGCTCCAACCTATTGTCTCGACTGAGGCAGTTTCCCTGACCTCAGTCCTGGTTAACCATCAAGTTCAGCTATAAATATGACAATACGAAAGTGAGTAGCATGTGAGATGCCATCACCCTCAACAGCAAGTTCAGACATGGTGACATCCCATGATGCTGTGCAGCCCAGTCAAACAATCACAGTGGATTTCTACAGGCTAATGAGCTTCATGGGGCCAAGATTGATCCTTGTCACCAAGACCAATGAAATGACAAGCATTTTATTGACATTGACAAAGTGCAAAAATGCAGTGGTGTGGACACATTGGGATGAGCATGTCTTTGTGTTCTCCAGAAGAATTTTGCTCCGGATGCTGCCCGCGTGACTCGACCTTGGATGAGTGGTGGTTAATGGGAGGAGGTCTGGATGAAGCCTCCGTGAGAGGGGATTTCGTATGAGTCACTTAACTTAGTGGAAAAAGTGTGGAATTTGTGTAAAGATGGTGCAACATCAGGAGACCAGTAAAGCTCCACGGGATCATTCCTGGAAACACCCTGGGAGACGAATCATGCGCAAGCATTTGGGGTTTGGGTTTGGTATGCATATTGAAAATGCTCTTTAAGACGTGGCGTGTCGTAGCTTTGTTGACTTGCTGTGTTTCATCCCTAAATGTGCTTCTGCGTTGCCGAGGGATTGAGTTTTGTTCTGCAGCGCAAATAAATGAAGCCTCAAAGGGTTGATTTCTACCTCAACACACTCTCATCAGAAGTGCTATTTTGTCTGCGCTTGTTTCAGCATTCCGCTGCTAGTAAACAGTATGGGCCGTCCCAAGAGAGGAGTCGGCTCAAGGTCCCCGGTGGGAATGTCATCTTGTCAGACGGAGCCAACGGGGACAGACTAACTCACACGGGGCTCAATCACGCTCCGCCTCATTGATTCAAATGCTGCGGAATTTCAGCGTCTCACCTGCTGCTACGGCAATTGAGAGAATGTGCTCATGTGCTGGAGGTCTGGGATGACAACAGCAGTGAGTACAGTTCAAGCACAGCATTATTCCTTCGTCTTGGCTTCTGACCCAGTTCTGTCAGGACATCTCGGAAGGATTTGCTTTCTCCTCACTGGGACCCAGTGACACAGCTCTGCTCCAGCAGAGACACTAACTCCTGCTGATTGGACTGATGATGAATCAGGACCTGGCATATTGTTTAGTGGCAACAACGGCCTTCATATCACTGATCAGATTTGAAATCACAAGTTCATGAATGATTTCATCACCCAATGCAAGCAACCGTACATAACCGCCATGATGTCAAATGTCTTGGCACAGTTTTTCATGACTCAGCATCTATGAGCGAGACATTGCATCCATCCATTTTCATTATCCAATCCCCGCTAGAGGAAGCAGTGGACCTCCCCGTCTACAGAAACCTACTGAGATCTCACCTGTGAGTCCGCAGATGAGCAATGGAGCCTGAATTTCCCAGCTGAAAATGGCTCTCCAAATGTTTGGCAAAGGTGTCAGGATAATCCATCCTCACTCCCATGGCGTATTATATTGGCGTTGGGAAAGTGGACTTTTGTATCCTATACTGATGCCGAAGGCAGCCTATAGCGTTTCAATTGAAGCAAATGCCGGGGGCAGCGCACCACGTAAAACAAAGAGGTAACCCATGGGATGGCGCTCCATTGGCTCCGTATATAATAATGTGTCACTTCCTATTTAAAGCCCCTCAAACAGTGTGTTTCGGTCACGGTGACACCCAATGTCAGCAAAGAGAGCTTCCGGACGTCTCCCTATGTCTCCATTCTTCATTCAACTTCATTCAAATGCCTATGCGTCAACACGCTACGCTGAAGGCTGCCTTTGGCACTTTCCCAGCGTCAATATATTACTCAGTGGGAGTGAGAATGGGTTGTCTAGATCAGTCTTTTTCAGGCCACAACATCCTAGGTTCATTGAAAAAATCCTGAGGAACACCACCAAAGGAACCTCGGTCAAACCCGATAGAAAATCCCTTTTAATTTGTGAAAAAGCTACTGTCACTCGAAAAATGTATTTGTTTCAAATGTGTCCAGAAAGGGGCGGGCAATATGGCAAAATATATCATGATTTATTTTTTTACTTTAAATAAGTGCTTGGGTCTTATCACTTCTCTTTTGCATGATTTTACTGTAGTTTTGAGTTTCCAGACAAATCCTTTCTTCTTCGCCGGAGCTTGCTTCATAAAAACAATTATTCTTTCTCACTACACATTTTGTAGCACAATTATTTTGCTGTGCTTTTAGTTTTCTGGCAACTTTTAAACCACAAAGCAGATAGACAGTCTGTCAGTATCAACAAAGTTTTGAAGTGAGACACGTCACGTTAGCCATTAGCTCTGTTAGCTCCGCGTTGCAGACAGTCTTTGGCGTCACGGCTCCGACAAGGATCACTCCCACCATTGATCTGTCGAGAAAGTGTGTGGTCAAGTTAGAGGCCCATCAGCTTTAAAAACAGCTGGAAGTTGCGCATGTGAGTGTGTGGGAAGAGGATCGCCGTGCACCACAGCAGCACTGCTTTGACTGACGGATCAGCACATCAACACACTGGAGCTCTACAGTAGAGTGTATCTCACAGCACACTAGTTTGCCACGGTACCCCGGTTGAAAAATGCTGGTCCTGATCAAGGAGAATTTAACCCGTATTGTAAATGAGTTATTGGTGTCTGGAGCCCATTGAGGGTGCCACGTCAGTCTCACCCCCTGAACACAGAGCTGAACCAAAAGGCAACAGTGGATAGACCTACCTTCCTAACATCATGCTGTGGCAGGTCGTGACTGAAAGAACATGGAACTGAAAAGGGCTTCCCGGCAGTGCTTGGACCCAGTGAGGCTTCCCGCAGGGTCAACTTTTGAGTGAATTGTCATGACAGTAGCTCGTCTTTTGGACAACACGTTACCTGCTCTCACGCATCGATGAGCAGACGACCCTGTCACCGGTTGACTGACTGACCGTCCTTGGACCAACTTTGATTTCTAACTGCCCGGAAACACGAACTGCCAGTGCATGAAAAGAGACGTTGGCCAATAAGTGCCTCTAAAATACTTCTCGAATGATTGAATGTGATTTTAGAAGCTGGTACGCAGAGCAACAAACACAAGCCAACTGGTCATTGCCACTCATCTGCTTATACGCTGACACCAAGACAACCTGAAGCTGCACTCTTTTTCTCACGTCACCAGTCTTTGTTCTTTCTCCTTTCCTCTTTTTGCTTCCACGTTCACCTCCCTCCTTTGCTGTTTTTCCCGCACACACATTTAGAGATTCACAGAGAAATGCTAAAATTAGCAGCATCCATTTCTGGACCAGAACTGGCATCGAAGGCCTCGGAGCAGGAAGCAGAGGATGCATCAAAGACTTCATTACTTCAAGTAACGCTGATGCACACACACACACACACACACACATTCCTTTCCAATCCTCTTCCTTCTTTGTTACCGTCATTTGCAAACACACACAAACAAGAAGACGAAAAATGGTACATCCCGGCCCGATGGCTTGAGGGTGTCTCCTGCTATTGCGAGAGACTTCTTACGTAAACGGGTCACTGTCGGTTACACTCATCTGCCACAGTACATCCGCGACGTAACACCTACATCTGGCATTAATTCAGGGGAATGTACACACACTTGTGCGCTGCATTCACAGATTAGAACACGAGCCATTCATGGTGTTCCACTTGCCTGTTTGGAGACATTCATTTACAGCCAGCGGTGCATCTTTAATGAAGTCCCTCATGTTTAAATCGCAGAGGAGCCTTTGAGTTTTCTACAGTAAACATGCAGTTCATTTGTCATATGATTATACAGTACACACTTAACGCACTTGTTTGTTGAACTGATGAGGAGTCAAGAATCGAGGCAAGACTTTTTTTCTTCAAAAGAAAACACTCCACTCCAATAGAAGAGGCTGCGAATTCGCCCAACTCAAATGCCATCCTGTCCTCACATGTGAACAGGGATGAAAGGTAGCAAAGCACTGAGAGAACACAGACCTCCCCCAAGCATATTGAGATATTTTTAACCTATATTATTGCCCTATATAGTAATCTTTTCAGCACATTTAATAGCATGAATAGCAAACTTCATCTTAGCTTAATGGGCTAGCACGTGGTAGCACTTGCTCCACAACTCACTCTGATACTCGCATGGGAGGCAAAGATAGTTGTCAGAGCTCATGCTGCAGTTCTGTCCTGAATTTATGACTGAAATCCATTCATCAGTTTTGCTGATGGCTAGGCAGACAGATGCCCAAAGCCTAGGTAAATATAGTAGGACGTTGTATCATGAGCACTTCGGCATAGAAGCATTTTAGTTTCCGAGAATCTGTGGAGGAGAACAGACATGCTTTTTTCTTAGATCTCTAGTAGATGCATAAGTGAAGCATCTACTAGCATCAAGGTTCTCAATGGGGTTGTGGTGGCCATACAAATGTGAAAATGAAGCCTCATGCTACACTTCTTTTCCCGAAGGATCCTGGCATCGGCATATTGGAAAACGTTTGCGCCATAAGGGAGGAAAATAATGCATTAATGGAATAACTGAGAGTCAGCTGACCTCGTTCTGACCAACGGTTAAATAAGAAGAGGAGACTTTTTAAAAACATGTTCAGTTTGAGACGGTACAACAGTTCATCAACACAATTGTCAAGGAAACTTCTTCAACTTCTCCACATTACAGCTGTAAAAAGTGAAGTGATAGTTAACAGGATATAACTTTAAAACAATAACGCCTCTCTATAATTCTCTGCTTCCATTGAAGAGAAATCATTTCCAAAGACGAGGCCATTAAGAACACCCACGTCACAGCACAGAAGAGTCGGCCTTCGCGCTTGTCAGACGATAACAAAGTCCACATCTTTAACAGCCATTTTGCTAGCGTGACTAAGAAAGTAGCAGCTATTTAGAAGTTCTCACAAGCCAGACAGACAAAACTAAAAGTCTGTGTCCTTATCAGGCACCAAGAAGAAAAGGAAAAAGTGAGACGACCTTGAGCATCTCCTCATGTCAGTGTTAACCACCAAGAAAAATGTAACCAAAATGTCGGGGAACGGATATTTCCGTGACGTTTTTGATGCTGATACAGGCACTGTCCATTTCACTTCTCACTCTGGGGCATCACAAATTTAGTCACACCCACAGCAGAGCAAGAGGTCAATAACTAGACTTCGGTCAAGTATTTTTTCCAGACTACTAAAGGACAGAAAAAAATGGAGACTGCCATCTGTCTGACGCGCTTCACCGCAATAAAACTGACGCTGGTTTGACTTCCATTTGGCTGGAGGGACAAACTTGACATTTCACAGTCTTACATTGTTTAAACACAGGCCTGGCTCCCTTAACAACCTCTTTGGCACCGAATAAAGAAGGGTAGAAAACATCTTAAGCACCACTTGAAGTACCTTAATGCTAATTAAGCTGCAATAAAACGTGTTGTCCTTCTGTTGCTTTTCTCTTCACAAGTTTTAACTGAATTTTCTCATTAAAAAAACGTAACCCTTGATGTCTACTGTAAGAGTATGATCCAGGCTTTCTGTTCTGATAAAAGATCATAACTTAAATCTGCTTCACCCATTCAACTGTTGACGCCAGCGTGTGGCTCAAACATATAACATCATTTTCCACCTCTCGAATTAGCCATTATCCCCCTTTGTCAGATGACCTTGCAACTGTCCAAGTCGTGTCTCTGTTCTTAAGAACATGGGAATAATAAAACCTCAATCGAGTTAGTTGGTAAAGCATTATTGAGCCGCCTTGTCTGAGCTCACTAGGTGGCACTCTGCTCTTAGTGGAGCTTCAAGTGAAGCTCCAGGTCACTGAATCATAAGCTTCTTCAGCCCACTTCTATCAAGAATACAACCTCAATCTCACTTTTCTGTCACATGTTTACACCACAATGTGAGTTCAACATTATTGCACTCTGTGAGAATAAGTAAAATACCAACTCTGTTATTCTTGCGAATCAGTGTGTACCCATGGAGGGGGACTGCCACAATGGCTTCTGCTCTAATCGATGTGCTTCATGAAACAGTGTCCTCATTTCCAGAGCTCAGTAGGTGGCACCCTCATCTTAAAAATCTTGTGAGGTTTTATAGCAGAGTGCCATCTAGTGTGATCTGAAAATTAGGTTTCATGAAGCCTTTCATGAAGGTTTCATGAGCGGTTCAGACAGAGTCTATGAAAGGGATGTGGAGAAGTTTGAAGACAAAGTCAGGGAGGTTTGGACACAAGGAGAGAAGAGATAGTGTTGGAAATGAAGAAGAGGAAGACAACCAGGTTCAGGATGATTGCGTGACTAGAGGAGGAGGAAGAGAAGGGAAGGTGAAGGCCAATCTACCATTGCAACCTCTGATGACAAGTAACTGAGGAAGCAATGCCATTAAAGGACCACTAGGGGTCACTATCAAGTGGCCATATGATAAAACAGAGCAGTCCCTGTTTGACCAGATTTCAAACCTGCTAAAGATTGAATTTAGTTGACCTCAAGTATTAAATCTAACGTGTCAAAGCTGGGATTTTGGGCCAGATCTAAAAACACTAACAATAGAGAAACCCAGTAAAGACTATCATGTGGCGTAACGGAGACTGCCATTCTTTCGATTCACATGGTCAGTGAACGGTGCCACATGGAGATGCTGAATTAGAGATATTACAACTCGTTTTAGTACCATTCATGTGGGAGAGGTCCACAAAGAGCAGGTAGACAGGTGTAATACTTGGATCACACACCATCTACAGTCAGACAGCGAGCCTTCACAGTCCTCACAGCCCAACAAAAAAACAGAAGAGATGATACACAAAGTGATCGTTGGGGAACATGACAGTCAAGTCCTCCTCCCGGCACGTGCGCCGGCGAGAAGAGTCGAGGCAAAAGAGGGCAAACCAGGGGAACAGGAAGCCGAGGAGGAAGTCTCTCCGAGTGCATCCATGACTCCCATTTCTTTTTTTAACCAAGACGCCCCTGGGCAACACGCACACATGCTCAGACACTATTTCCAGAGCAGCTGTGACAGCGCTCAGTAACACCTTTCTTACCTGCTCTGTCAGATTTGATGCACACATCCAAACACTATTCTACTCTGCCTTGCACTGTCCAGTCTCACGACACGTGAGAGGCACAGAGATGTAAATAAGAGCAGCAAAATCTCGTCTCCGCCGCTTCATCCCCAACATTCCTCGGTCCAAAATATCTCTCACTCTGTCACATCAGGGCTATAAATACAAAACATCTACTGACATCAAACTGGTTTCAGTGGTATCAAGTGAGTTATTATGACTTAACGTTGAATGTAAATCTGCCATAATCCAGACCGGTGACAGTTTAATGCCTCTAGAGAAATGCAAATCCACCTATTTCTCATTAAAATCGGACACATTTGCATGCAGGCCACGTGAGCAATCTGTGGACTTCTCAACACTGTCCCCACAGTTTCATCCAGAAGTGCCCTTCCATGCAGAGAATTTATGCTCCTCTGTATACACATGTGCTATTCACCTTCATTTCCACCGTCTTTTCCAACCACCTGGTTTCCATAGCAACCGGTGACAGCTCAGAGAGGAATGGCGGCAGGTATACGTGCGGAAGAGATGAGGATAAATAACTAGTTATCGTTGCTCTACATTTCCTCTCGCACACAGTCTGGAGGAAGCTTCTGACCTCAGTTGGAGGCCACTCTCCTCTGTCATGATTAGGGGACACGTTTCTCCGTTGTCACGTCGGCGCACAAACAAATGCGGTGTTAGACCAAAACATAAAAACAGATCAGACAGAAACAGAAAAAAGGGTGAATTTGTCGTTCCAAAAACAACAGCTGCTCTGGGCTGGCTTACAAATGTTAACTGGAGGGCTTTAAGCGAGAAAGCAAACAGTTGAATGTTCGACTGATTCGCGTCTCTGTGAAGAGGCATCAGAACCTCGCTCAGCGCTTGAGCTGCTTCTGAGTCAAGAGAATCCCAACACTGTCGAAGAGAGCGACGGCGAGGAGATGGAGACGATTCAAGTGACTAAATGACACAAATCAGGTGAATGACGGCGAAGCAAGAGGGCGTCAGTGACACTCATGTCGAGCACTTTAACGTTCTGCAAGAGTCATCAACCATTCCAGTTCATCCCTTCATCACCATAACAATAAAGAAGGTGGTGGCAGAATAGGGACAGGAGGAACAGGAAATAAAAAGACAAAAACATGTTTAAAGAGTTTAAATAAAGATATGAACATCATGCCATTTTCAATATTTTCTTTATCCCCTTCAGAAGTGAATTATTTCACAGAGAAAAAAAATATTAACATCAGACCTCCCAAAGTCAGTAACGCAGGACTCATTTCATTTTTATTTTGTTCTGCAATTTGTGCCACAAGGTCACAAGAATGGGACATTTGTGACAAATCTGAATCTTTATGGTTTCCACTGTGATTTTTGCTATTTTTTTCAGAATTTATGACCACTTTATGAACCAAACCTTTTTTTAATTCTATTTTTATTCCAGGCAGATGGTCTCTCTTCTGCACTCAACAGAAGGTGAGACTTGGACCCAAGAAACTTGATGAATCTCACAGATCTGAGTGAGTCCCAGGAACTTCCAAGCGGCCATGAATCAATCATATTTTGAGAAGGTTCAACGTCCTCTATAGCAGAACACAAAGCTAGTACCTGTACCTAAAACGAACCACAGACAGACCATGATCCCAAAATACTCTGAAATGTGCAGAAGCGAGTACTCCCATTTCATGAACCTTAAATGACTTTGCCAAGTTTGTAGTAACCCTCAACAAAATCAACCTCCACCCACCACTGCTGGTGGTGGGTCTAAAGTATGTGGAAAGTAAACAGTGTACCTCCAGTGGAAATATATTAAAGCAACAAAGGGCTGGGTCCATCAGAACCTTCGGGTGTCAGTGATGAACCCTAGCTACAGCTACAATCATCTTCTTTTCCATTTCAATTTTTCCTTGACGAATTTAACCTCCGGCTCTGACTGGCCTCGCCTAACTTGTCGCTGGAAATGCCACCTGAAACGTGGCGTTTTAAACACGTTGACGCTTCGACTTTGTGGTCCAAAAACATGCAGTGTGGTTGAGCGATCTATGGAGTGAACATACCTTCAGAAGGTTGGAAAAATTAAGCGAAATTATTGAGAGGCGCAACAGCAACTGTTTCTGATTTGCTGGAATCCATTCACAGTTTGGCATCGAGTTCTGCCAGTGCTCAAACCCTCACAGTCACGAAATGCATAAAATTAAAACAAAACGGCTGTTGAATAACCTTCCCACCAGATGGGGGTGGGCGTCAGCGTGAAGAGGAGGGGGGCGGGGATTAGACTCCAACCCGGTTAAAAACTGGGAACATCTGTCTTCATGGCAACGCAGCAGATCGGAGATTTGTTGCTGGATCATATGACACCCGCTCCTATCTTTCGACAGGGAGATAGGAGAGCCGGCGAGATCGGCGAGTCACCGTGACACTTTAACTGAGTGTCTAATCAGAACAAACGACGGCTTCAAAAGGAATGACGAATAGTGGATGGAAAAAAAGGATGGATTACTTGTCACATCTATAAAGTGGGACAGAAGCGACTCTGAAATTCCTGTTTCAAACCTCAATCGCTTTTTAGGGCGGCATTTCATCACACCTCAGTGACAACAGCAAAGTTAGTATCTTCCCATTTAGTGATCTATTTGGCAGGATTGAGCCATGAGACGCTTTAAGTCTTCCAACGTTCATTCCCAGCCTCCGCATTTCAGAAGTCGAATACTGTCGTAACACTGAGGCCTCACAAGATAGCAATGCACTACTAGAAACAACTTTCAGTAACTGGTGTCTTGCGGGGTTCTTTTCCGAGCTCAACGTCTAAAAATGATACCTTAAGTCCCCCTTACGTGGTATTTTTTGTGTTTGTAAGTTGTCCTTTTTAAGGCTCTTTGTTGTTTGGTAAGGCAATTTCTTCAATAAAAGGGCTTGAATACCCACAAATAAAAGTAAGCATCACTTTACCTGACCAATCACCTGACCAAACATTTATTTTTAAGCTGAAATCACACAGAGTCATAGACATGTAAAAATCCCTGAGCAGAGGATTAAAAAAATAAATCTACAGGCACTGAAAACAATTGAGGTTTCCTTTAAAAATAAAGAAAAAAAAATCAATAATAATAATAATAATAGTATTAGTTGTTTAGGTTTTCTTGAGTTGCAATAACTGGTCCAAATATATATTTTGGTTGATATTCAGTGATATATAATGATGCATTCAATGACTTATTATAATTCTCGTTATTATGAATCAGACGGGGAGTCACCATGACTGAAACCATTTGAGGGGCTTCAAATAGCAATTGACACGTGCAGAATGAAACGAGTGCCATCTCAGAGCAGACCGAGCCACAATCTCCGTGTCTCTTCTACGTGACGTGCTGCCCACGGCGTCAGGAAGGCGGGACCTGGGCTTCAATTGAAAACCTCATGCATCAACACGCAACGCTAAAGGCTGCCTTCTGCGTCAGTATAGGACACAAAAGTCCACTGTTTTGTTGCTTCTACTCAGCTCCATAAAATAACATTGGCAACCAAAGCTACATATTATACATCAAAACATCTGTTGACTGAGCACATTTAGCAAACTATCAAGCACATTTCCATGTTAGCATCAAGCTGGCACTTTCAAACTTTCAACAATAGGTACTCAATAGTTCCACAAAAATAGTGCGCAAGACTTGTCCAGGCTAGCAAGGTAAGGTATGATCGCCTGAACAGATGGGACTGGCCTAACTACTCCAGCGACATCACCTGAATTAACATCAGATAAAACACCTTTGTGAAACACAAGAAACATGACTGTATATATATATGTGTGGCGGTGCAATGCAGACACACGCAAGACACATTTATCTTCAGCATCAGGGCAAACTTGAAGAAGCAGAGCGTCACTGACCTTCCATGGCGTACTTCATATCCAGGGCGAAGAGGTTCCACGTGATCTCGGCGCTGATCTGGCCCACATTGAGCTCTTGCGGAAACCTGGTGGGATTGAAACAGATTCCAATCACTTCAGTGGGCGCGCACGCTTGACTGGGTGGCCTGATGACTTGGCCTGAATCTCGAACAAACGACTTGGCAGATGCGTGGGGGTGAATCTTATAATCGAATAATCTGCTGTCGTTCCCAAATCTGGCAGAGATGAGGAGCCAGATGAGGAATTCATAAGTTGCACGGGAAATGACACAGCAAACCGAGAGGGGAGAGGAAAGCTATTTTGCAAGTAATCTGCTATTGTGAACAGTTATGGATTTTCAGTCAGCGCCTCAATGTGCCATGTCGATGGTTTAATTATCCGAATCTCAGCAGACAGTGTTGGGAGGACACTTACAAATGGCGGGCTTGAACAGGGGAATTCATCAGGAATTGTCCTTCAGTCACAGACCACCCGGGAGCTCATTTCTAGATCAACGTTAGCGCACCTGACTCCTCTGAAGGTCACACGGCAGCAGCCTTTCTTTCCATTGTATCATTTCATTTCAAACCCATTTATAGCCCCATGATACCTTCGTATGTTGGTGAATGGTCAGTACTTTTGGTTTGAGTTCACTGCATGTTTTTTGACCATGCAATTTAATTTGTTTGTTGAATTAATTCATTTTATTCTCTCACTTAAAACATTATTATTATTATTGTTATTACTATTATTATTATTATTAGTAGTTGTACTATTAGTAGCAGTAATTCTAGCAGTACTAGTACTATATTTCTTATTGTAGTTGTAGTATATTATCACAATAATAATAATATTCTAGGCTTCTATTCTCTGTAGATGCAGTCGTAGTTTAGACAGTTTGTACTACCACAACTACTAAAGAACAAACATCACCATCATCATTTATATCATTGAAGTCCCACCTTCACCTCCTCATATATTATGAACCCCACTGGTTATTAGTTCACTACTGTGTCTCCTCGCCACTGTCCAAACCATCCGTCCTCCCTAACTTGGTCTCCTATCATCTTCACATGACCCTGTGATCTAGTCTTTTCTCCCAATGACAAACCTCAGTGTCTTCATCTGTGAATCCTAAAAGTGTGACTCCAGAGACTCTATGGCCAGGACCACTACTGTGCTACAAAGCTTCCCCTTTCACTCTTGCCCCTACTGCAGCGTCACAGTCACTGCCACCTGTACTACCCTGCCTGCACTCTCTTCTTCACTTACCGTCATCTGAGTCCATTCAACCCAGATAGGGACAGCAATGAACACAGGTCCCTGAACACACCACACAGAACTACAGAGAAGGTGAAAGTCAACACCATTAGAAAATAAAAGTAAAACACTGAAGTAGTTAAAACCAACTCAAAAACCTGACCAGTGATGTAGGAGGCACTCACTTCATTTCAGCATGAGCCGTGTCAGGAATAAATGATAATGTGCTGCTTTTATTTATTCTATAATTTTTAATCAGTACATTTATTTTGGGCCTTGGCAAAAAGACGGAATTGCAGTTCATGATTTTCCATATTTTTGCATGTCTATGAGCTGCGGGAGTGGGCAGGCAGGTCTTGGCAGAAAACTCCCGGGTTAAAATTTGGCTCCCAGTTCGGACTTGGCAGAACCGCTAACGCAGATATATATTTTATCTCGATCGCTTCTGAACCAGCCCCTACGTGGCAACCTCCTCCAGAAGGCGATTGCAACGCTCCCAGCGCCACAGATGATCTTTGTTCTGTTTTATCAAAGGAAAGCAATCAGGAAGAGATTTTCCTCGTAATAACCGATGAAAGAGACCGAGAGCATTTCTCTGTTCGCCAGCGGAGTCAGCGCCGACCTCGGTAATTGTTCCGTCAGAGCCCACACGGCGAACAGTCGGCAAAGAAGCGGAAGATCAAATCCTTCATGGCAAAACTGAGCGCACCATCTGTAGCTACCGCATGCTCACATGGATGACTCTTAATCTACCTCCGCGGTGAAATAAATGTCGTTGTGAGAGCGAAAGTCAGCACAATGAAGATCCTGGCATTCATCTCCCAGGCTGCATCTTCCTTCCTACACAACTGCTGCGCTGAAGTCTCAGTGTAGATTCAGTCTTTCCATTATTTGGATTCCAAATCATCCAGCAGAGGGAAACATCGTGTTGTTGTCCTCTCATTATCCAAAGGCAACAAGTCTGGCTGGAGAGAGCAGCGAGTTGCTGTCAGCCCCAAACTTGACCAGAGGAATGTGAAGGCATGAATATTGCAAATCTATCATTAGGCGTGCAGGAGAAGCGAAAAAAAAAAGGCTCAGGGCATAAACAGAGTCATAATAAGCCTCATAAATCAGCAAGAGAGCGAGAAAAGGAAATGGAAAATAATAAATAAAAGGGAATGAGACGATGTGTGGAAGTGGGGCAGATAAAAAGGGAGTCTTGGTTTGTTTGCTGTCACAAAGCAGAAAACACGTGTCATCGATCCACGACAACATGTCAGCTCGTGTCAAGCTGAGGACCGTCTTGTGCCGCCGTTCATGATGAATCATCGGCGCTTTTTCCTTACCTCCCTGATGAAGGAGTGGCAGAGTTATGTAACACGGGTTTGTTTGCCAGCAGAAAAACTCAATGAACAACTTTGTGCGAACATGGTTCAAAAGGTGTCACCTATTGACTTACTACATACTGGTTGTCAAGTGAACTGTTTCTTCCCAGGGTGGCACTCATGATGGGCTGAGGAGGCATGATGAAGCAGTGCCTTCAAGAGGCCACTAGGTGGCACATTGCTCTAGAATCATTTCAGTGTAACTTACAGTATTTTTCAATGGAGAGCGCCACCTTCTGTGCTCGGAAAATGAAGACACTGATTGACGAAGCCTCAAGAAGACATTACTACCAACAACGTCTGGGGAAAAAAATGTCCATTTGACCGACTCAACTTCACTTTCATGGCGATATAGAAAGACATTAGGAATATATACATTTGCATCTATGGCTGACGCTGAAGGGAGCCTCCCAAGTCGCATTTTGACATACAGGCATATTTCAATGGAGTTAAAGCATTTTCCGTCCTCATCTGGTGGTGTCGTGACACGAGGGAGGAGAGTGACCCAAGTGACACATTATTGCATGAAGAATGAAAGGAATGGAATCCCATGGCTGACCGAACCCTGACTTCCGTCTTTCTTTTGCCTGATGCGCTGCCCACGACGTCATGGAAGGTGGAACTTCACTTGAAAACCTAATGCGTGCAACACTGAAGGCAGCCTTCAGCGTTAGTATAGTGTTCACAGCCGCACGTTATACAATTTAGTACCCAAAATGGCATGTGATTCCGCAATGCATTGTGGGGAGGTGCCTTTGTTTACACCTGAGATGCGGAAGAAACGCATAAAAAAATGAATAGCAGAGCAGCCCAGCTTTGATGATCGCATGATCGTGTCTGAAACCACGATTTTGCTTCCACCAGTTTCCATGCGGCCCTCAAGTTTCCTCCCACATTCTGACAATATACCCACGTTCATTGGAGGGTGGTTTGATGGCAACTCAACCCTTTCTTACCACACAGAGTCACCTCATTTCCCAGCCAAATGACAGGGGCGATACAGAGGTCAACACAAAATTGTCTGTAGGTGTGACTCTGTGTGCGTATGTCTAGATGTGACGGGCGATTGACCAGAGTCACTTGGATGAACTCATCTGTAGGGAGTGAAGGAAAAACGAATGGAAGTTCAGCGACACGATAAACACTGTCCATTATTTGAAAGTATTTCAACTTAACTGTATTAAAACACTGTCAAAGCAGAAGGTAGCCGAGCGGGCAAAGCATGAAAGGTTTCTGATGAGCTCATAATGAAAAATAATGATGTTTATGTCCCTTGAAATTCAACTGTGACTCCATATTAATTAGAAACAAATACAAAATGTTGACGAGGACCTGTAATGAAGTCTTCGGGGGCTTTAAGAATTTAATGTAGCGTCCTGGGGAATTAAAAAAGCACAGCCTGAGCAAGACGGATACCTGCTTCCAGCAAATGTTGGCATCGCCGCCAGAAAAAAAAAGCAGAGAGCCAGCGAACGGATTCCGTGCTTGTGAGGTACAATAAAAAGTACTCACTGATTAATGACTGGGGTGAACGCCGTTCGGTCCTCATCAATTACAGACACCATGAGGGTGATGAGCTTTGGCCAGAAGTCCAGGTTCTTTATTGATGGGCCCTGCTCCTCGCGGGGAATGTCCTGCTTCCGGCTCTGCAGGAGGAATTGAAGAAAACATGAGTAAGCAGAAAACATTTGTGACACTGATGTATGCACACGGAGCAGAAAAACACAGAGCTTGTTTATCAACTTTTACGTAGTCTCACGAAGCAAAATGAGCAGTTCCTGTGCCAGAGTCGGGCTGCACCGCCTCCCAGTCCCCAGTCGCCTTTATGACGCAACCACCTCAAAGGAAGTCGGCTCAGATCAGGAATCTTCATCTGTCTGGATCCAGTCTGAGTTTATGTCAGAGGACTGAGCTCCTCATCCCATCTAAAAGGTGTCTGGCCAGTCTGGATCCAGGTTCTTATGATTTAATTCACACCCTATCACCAGCACTCCCATCACTGATTCTACGAGTCCCATAATGCACTGCACCAGTTAAACCCATCCACAAAAGGGCCACAGTGGGGGCGGGTATTTGTTGCAACCAAACCATCACACCACCTTCTCTGAGAAGGGCATAGGTTGCACTTGGAGTCTCTCCCAGATGACTGAGCTGTGGACAAATCCAGACGAAATGTTTACACCTGGACTTCATGACCTCAGGTAACAATAAAATACCCCACGACAAATGGAAATGTTTATCTTTTGGCTCAGCGCTTTCTTCCCCTCAGGAGTTGTCATGACTGAAGATGTTGAACTCAGTCTCCTCCTTTCCAACATTTGTGAAGAAAACTCCTCCATCTGGGAAGGACATCCTCCACTCCCCAACATCCTCTGCTAAAACGACATGTAACATTATCATGGGAGAGACACATCTCTCACATGCAAGGGCAGTGTCGGATGTGATCAGTGAACTTAGTGTGAAAAGTCCTCCAGGCGCTGCTAAAATTTATGGAACTGAAGTACATCTCAAGTGAGCAAAGTATCGCGTTAAAATGAGAAATGTTCAAATCGTTTTTGCTGCAATTTGGGATGAATAATTTAACAACGTTGGGCTCGTCGACTTGGGTGCAGCCGGGTGAGGAGATATAGGAGCGTCCTGGGAAAAGTCACGCTCGGTTCAACGTCTGGAATCTGATCGAGCGCTGCAATAATCAACTTGTGTCCAGTAATTGTTGATTCCCTCAAATATCTGGTGATGTAATTGTGTTGCAGCTGGAACAGCAACTTGATTAAATCTGAAAAGGAACAGCAAAATGCAGATCTGATTTGCCGAGGGTTGATGGTGTCCGCCAAGGGTTGCGTGTTTTAATCTGTCGGATTTGGGGCGGCCAAATTAAGTCTTCTTGTCTGACTTCTTCCATCTCATGAATTTTTCATTTGCACACTTTTATTACGAAGCAAGGAATCTGTACGCCGCGCTGAAATTTAAAGCCCTAATAAAGACGACACTAATGTACACCCGCAGATTTTGGGCTGGCTGGTTTGCCACGAGGCATTTCCGTTCGCTCCATACAGCAGATGGCAGGCAAGACATGATGGGAAAACGCCGCGCTGCAGGGTTTATCGAGGACAAGCTGTGGCTACATTGACTGTCACCAAACACTGAGTTGGCTGTTTTGGTCCCTCACACACTGAATATCACGCTGCTGTTTTGTTCACATGAGAACATCACAGGCATTTTATAACACAAATAAAATGTAAATACGGCTTCAGCACCTCAGGGGAGGCAGAAATAAGCGGAAAGTTATTTAAATGCTGAACAAAACAAAGCGTGCGTCAGGGATAATTACCTGATGTCACATAAACCAACCGGTAATACACACGTTGTTAAATGTTGAGAACGAACAACTCATTCAACGACCACTTTCTCCAACTTCACTAATGTAACGGCTGAAGAAAAGACTTCCCTGTCGTCTGCTCTTCCACTCAGACCCCTCTTTTATCCATGATTTTACAAAAATATTCCAGAAAAAAAGGCAGTTTGCACAGCGGAAATGGCGGCCCACAGCGTGTGGGTTTATTTTGATTTTATGGCCGAATAATTGGCGTTTAGAATTGGCTTATGTCCCAGTTTCCACAATATATTGCACTTACTATGTCTGTTAATGTTTGATTTTTCTACTTTTTCGACATAAATAATCAACTTTAGGCAATGAAGTTGAACTATTATACATATTTAGTGAAGCAAACTTTCACCTTTGGGCATGTGTTCTTTAGTCTTTCTGGAGCTAATGTTGCTCTGTGCAGGAGAGAGTCTCACGTCTCTCAACACCACTAACTAGCGCTTGTTTTTTTCTTTAATAAATCATTTTAAATGTCACAAATGAGTGACAAGATTTTGTCAGGAGAAGCCAGATGAACTTGTGGAGTCATGCAGGTGAATCTGCTCCGTGTTTGCACGGTACTGCTGCAGAGGTTTTGGGTTGGGCTGGAAGATATGGCTCAATTCCCCCCGCCTCAACCAGCACATCATGTTTGCGCTTGCCCTTCAATGTACAAGCAGCCAAGGTCATTTCCTGTTTGTGGTTGATTGACAGCTAAAGCCAGCCAGCGGCTGACATCTGACTTCATCCTTTTGTACCTTGTTTTCACGTAAAGAAAAAAATGGTTTCCACTAAACCAATTGTCATATAGTACTGTATTAAAATCAAGATGTCTGGTACTGTACAATGACCCCACTGTACGACCAGTCAAGGATAAAGGAAAGGATGAATATGGAGATATGGAATTCTTCAGGCCTTCTTTGGGGAATACCGTAATGACAGTTATATGAGCGCATCAGTTCTCTACTTCCAGATGTCGTTTGAATTTCCCAGAAAGAAGTAAAAGCACTCAGACAGTGCATACACCTGCCACAGTTCAACCCGGATTGAACCTTCTTAACACCTGAAGCAGCTTTAAACTGATGTCAAAACAAATCCTCAAACATTATTTTGTGTTGCTTATGTTATGGTTCTGCGTTCAATGACTGACAGACCCTGGTCTGAGCTCACACAGATCGTGATCTGAATAGTATGTGACATTCAAGGACAACAACAAACATGATGTCACAAGTGTGTTGAAGAGTTTCGTACTCCACAGTGCAAGTTATATGAGATAGTAACTAGCTTAACAACTCAGCTTCAAAATGCAATGGAATGTGTAACATGACGGCCTGGATCCTATGATTAATTTTGGCATGTCAGCAATAACTGTTGACAACAAATCCAAGAAACAGCAAGTGCATTGTTGAGCCTCAGGGAGGACTAGCCATGCTAGTCTCAAACTAGCCAGAGCAGTGGTCAATTTAGCCAAACAAGGAATGATGCGTGCATGGCATCCATTTATTTTTTTCTGATCCAGGCAGAGCTTTTAGCTGGCAGGACATCCAGGTGCCCTGGGGATGTCTTGTGCTCATATTTTAGCATATATGTCAGTGTGAGGCGGCGGACATGTTTGTGACAGGGAGCGTGTGAGTGAGATAGAGGACACCCTGTTTATCCTCCACTGATTTCCGCAATAATTCAGCTGAATATGACTTTAAAAACATTTGCCGACTAAAACCTTCCTGGCAGTCTCTTTGCCAACATCATGTTCTTTTGCTAGTTACGATTCTGCAGCCGGGGACACCAGAGCCTTATCCATAGAGTCATCCATCACACACCAAAAAATCTGTCATGTCCTGAAAGTGTCATCAAAACCAACAATCTTTTGCTTGCAAAAAAGACAGTTTTGTGATCATCTATTCCGCCTGTGCATGAAAATAACTGAAGTTATGACCAGATTCAGATGGAATTTTCAGGGGCAGATTAAATTCCAGTGGCATTCTGGATCCTGTTTTTCTGTCAGAGCTGCTGTCTAGTTTCCTTAATTGAATTTATAATTTACAGCAGGCATTTAATATCCAGCCAGATTATGCTAATCTGGTGCACAATGTCATCTGGGTTCTTCATCCACATCCATTAATGCAGACGTAAACGGCGCGTTTCCCCTCTGGCTTCCTCTATGAGGTAGTGGACTCGGCAGGAGGTGAATCAGAAAGTCTCGCACACAAAATAGGGTGCGTTCTGAAGGACGAGGAAGGTTGTGTCATCACAATTAAGTCCAATGCAGCAAGCATCCAGTTACCACGTCGAGGAGACTCCCTCCGCTCATTTGTATTCACCCCAGCGTCCGCACCGCTGTAGTGTTAAAAGTGATTAAGTAGCCGGCTGCTGTTTTTCAACAACACACCCCTGGGCTTCGCGCTCACTTGTACTCGGAGGGGAATATTGTGCTGAATTAGTGCGGCGTAGTGGCGCCACCTTTATTGTTGTGCTGACAGAGAAACTCATACAAGCGCATCCTTCCCCTGGAGGTTTTACTACTTTCAGTCCCTGTGTGCAAGAAATCAGCACACAACATGCTTGTTGTTCATTCACAAAGAGCTGGAAGAAATGAGGGAGCCAAGTAGAAGAAAGGAACTTCTAATATGTATCTGCAGCATGCAGAAGAAGAGCTCACGTCCATGACAAGGCCACTGGAGAACGTCGATTAAGACACAAATAGAACCATGGAATCTACAGCGCACGTTCTCGGCCATCTTTCTTTTCGGTTTGCCTGACAGGTGAAGTGAGCCTGCAGCAAACCAGGCCAACTCACTTTTGTCATTTTTCAGTTAGACATTTCTATGTATATATACATTACTTTTATTTATTGCGTTTTTAATATCTTCAAACATTATTCTGTCATTACTCGTAGTTACAGTTCTGTATAATAATAATAATAATAATAATAATAATAATAATAATAATAATAATACAAATGTTGGAATTAAACATTATATTTTATTGATACTATGTTTCTTCCATAATTTTTGTTATTTTATGAGCATTATAATTTGCATTTTTACCCTGAACACAAATTTGTCAGTAGTTCAACATACAACATATGAATAACAAATAAATACTTCAGTACTCTAGACAAATAAATATTTTAGCTTGACTGACAACTGGCTTAGACGCGCTGTAGATAGACAAGTTTATGAAGAGCAGAGCTTCTTCCAAATTAAGTAGCTCTGCTTTCATTTCTTTGCGCCCTCTGCCGTCCTCATTCTCTTCTGCCGAATGTTTTCACGGGTCTTCAGCACCGGGCTCCGTATACAGCGCTCACATTCTCAATGGGTAAATGAAAATCTGAACGGAGACAGCCAGCTTTGGCCTCAGCGTGGCTCTAATGACCACTGTCCACTCGCTGGCAGCTGAGGTCCGCATTTGATTCAAAGGTGACGGTGGAATAATTCAAAGTGTGGCCGGGGGTCGGAGGTGAAGACTTCGTGGAGGACGCCGTGATGGAGAGGTTGTCCGGAGAGAAACTATGGCGGACGACGATGTAATTAACTGAAGTGTCTATCTCTCTGCTTAGGTAATTGCTTACATCCCTCCAGGCTGTTTAAACAAAGGGCGATTATTATTCCGGTTCTCAGTGTGCTGCAGCTTATTCCAGCCAAATACAGCCATTATCTTGGGTGACAGACCAACTGCTCTCCTCTTAGTACAGTGAGTCCAATGGAGATGCACCGAAAGGATGCTCCACTGATGCAAACAAAAACAATCCTGAGGACCAGAGTTAGCTCTCCTAATAATAAAACCATGGTATTCCAATGTGTATTTGTGTATGTGTATCACGAACCATTTCGCTATTATTGCTGACTTTCTCTTTCATTTCATTTCATTTATGCCCTGTTTTTAATCCTAATAATGAAAGGAATAAACATCAAAACACGTTCCTTAAAGTATTTTAAAAATACTGACAAACATTGAAATTTGAATACAGGTGAAAATAGCAAAACATACATAAATAATAGTCAGTAAATTATATCCATGAAAAAAAAATAATATATACAAAAAAAATAAAATAACACTTTACAAAAAATAACCTGAAGAGGACTACTACAACTACTACTCCTACTAGCTCAAAAACATGCCTGAATCTGCTGTCACTTCAACTAAAGGTAGTACAATTGTATTGTACCCTACTTTACTTCCAGTCTGAGTATTACACATTTTTTTCTTCCACTTGCTGTTATGAGTGACCTGATGTTTCTGCTTCAAAGATAGTGGTGGGTTTATGAAGCTTCATGAAACAGTATCCCCATTTTCAGAGCCCATTCGATGGAGCTCTCTGCTTTAAAATCTTTAGATTTGAACAACCACTTCAATTCACCCTCATCATTTTTAAACCGCGGGCGCCACCTACTGAGCTCTGAAAATGAGGACACTGTGTCGTGAAGCCTCATCAGCCCACTGCTAAGTACCAGATCTAAAGTAATACTTCAGCCAGTATTATAGCTTCTAAACCACACCAACTAAGACAACTGCTGCCTTGCTACTACAACTATGAAAGCCGCGACTACAGTACCAATTTTCTTCAACAAAAAAAGAGCAAAAAAATATATATTTTCAATTCGTAAGATAAAAAGTAAGAGTGCTTTAAAGCAAATGCTAGAGATGTCCTGCTTTCTGCACTGTTAACTGTACTCCTAATACTACAGTCAATAGTATTACTTCTGCCACAACATGTTAATTCTACCTCTACAACAGAGGTCAAGGAATGGCGTAAACAAACTCATAAAAACTACCACACTTATACTTCAATAACTATAACTCCAATATCAACAGTTCATCTAAATGCTGCTATTGCTTCTTAATATTAATTGCCACAAGCACCACAAATCTGACTTCAGCTGCTGATCCATCAGTATTCTTCAGACTGTGGGTGTACTGCAGCCCAGTTTGGCACCGTGTACTGTTGCTCAGTTGTTTACTCAGGCGAGGTGGTGAACTTGCACGTGGAAATCCTCATTTAGCAGCAACAAATAGGAGGATGGAGTGATGCCGTCTGGAATGCATAATAAGCCAGGTCTGCATCGACTCATCACGAGAGCAAACCTCTTGAGATGATATACCAGAGCATGACTGAGAAGAATAACTCGACGGCACAGCGCCGGCTCATGTGTTATTTAGACGCCAGCGTTTGATAAATGCATTTTTATTTATATTATAATGCAGCTGGGAGCTGAACTGCAATCACAACCGCACTCACTTTGAAGGACCGTGTCAAAACGATAGGGCTTTTTTCAAATGTTGTTTATCATGGATGGTATTCAATATTTAATGAGAATGAAAAATGACCTTTCCTACGAGTGTCACTGTGGCTGATGGAATTTAACGCTGATAAAAAAACAGGGAAATGACAACCCACCTCTGCCCCAGCCCCTCCCAGATGATACTACAGGTGTTCATAGTAATGCACACACAAACACACCAGATACAAGCGAGAAAATGTCACGGTTCAGCTACACAGTCCAGGAGCAGGCAGCTTCCAACCTCCAACT
Organism: Synchiropus splendidus; assembly: GCF_027744825.2. NCBI lineage: Eukaryota > Metazoa > Chordata > Actinopteri > Syngnathiformes > Callionymidae > Synchiropus > Synchiropus splendidus. The sequence goes on from NC_071338.1 coordinate 31,748,933, forward strand.
CTGACCTTGTTAAATAGCACAACTACTGCTGCGACAGGACAGAACAAATGTATTGACCACAGTAGTATCCATTGCTATCAGGTCTACAAAAACCTTGATGCACTAGCCCTGCTAACAGCTTACGTCTGTAATTGAAAGGTGAAACATTAGCTCACCTGGTCCAGGAGTTGATTGTAGAGCTCATGACAGTTATCAAAGATGTACTTGTACGTGGAGTCGGAACACGCTTTCACACAGTCCTTCACAACCTGGCTGGCCCTCGGGGGACTCTGGAGCTCTTGCACCTAGACACGCACAGAAGAAAAAAAAGAGTTTTCACATCACAACTCAAAACGACGACACTGTGAGATGAAACAGTAGAAATAGTAGCAACACTAATGCATCACATCCTAGTTTCAGCAGACAGAAATAGCCACATAACAGAGCAGCAAACGTTCAAAAGAGGACTTTCACCAACAACCATGAAGGAATCCATGGTCACAGTTTTGAGGCGATGTCGACTGCCATTTTCAAGATCGTGACTCTGGCCGAAGACTTTCAAAAGCAGGCAAATGATTTGTTTTGCGCACAAACAAAGGCCTCCTCTCTAACGGGGCATGGGAGACCTTGAGCTGCTAAAACCCCTGGAACAGATCATCGATCAAGACTCCACCTGGTGTAAGGCCCTGATTAAATGGCTGCCACATGGACTTCCCTCCAATCCTGGTAGCTTGGATTCCCTCTTGTATTCTCGGTTCATTCCCTCCACATGATTCATATCTTGGGTCCCAGAGCTCGAGGAACTGAACTCTCTGTGAGCTTGTTTTAAAAGCCATGTGTGTCTGTGGACCTCCTTTAGCTTCTTACTTCTTCATTCTTGTCTTGACCATTGCCTATTTTTAGTAAAGTTTCTCTTGTTCTTTGTACTTATCCACAAGATGGTGTTACTCCTTGAGTTCCTATTTTATTCAGTATTCTCTGTTTCAGATCATTTCCCACTGTTCCGTTTGAATGTTTCTCTCCTGGTTTGGTGACCGCCTCAGTTCTCCTTTCAGCCTGACTAACTTCTTTGGTTCGAGACTCTTTACTGTTGACCACCAACAGCAGAACCCCGACACTTTGGTTTTCTCTAGGCTTAACGCTCAACCACATATCAATTGCCAAGTATGTGAAATGCAATAGAGGTGAAGAAGAGAGAGCAGGCAAGGTGGAGACAGCCAGCAAGACTGAAAAAGAACCTCTATAGAAAGCATAGAGACTCAGGAGTCAGAGGAGTTAGAAGAGTCAGATGGAGATACTGGAGGTACCATTAAGAGAAAGGACATGTTCAGAAATGAGTCTATCAAAGGGCCATGTAGAGAAGTTTGGAGTCAAGGTTAGGGAGGCCAGATGGTTTGGACACGTGAAGAGGAGAGACAGGGTTGGAGAGGAAGAAACTGAGGACGGGTGAAGCTGGAGGAGACAGCGAATGCCCCAAATGTTGCCGAAAATGAAGACACAAAAGAGAGGAAGAGGTTAAAAAAAAGTTTAATGATGACTAATTCTCCGTTGGTTTCAACTTAGACCTCTATAAAATAAAATAAGTCTCATATTGTTTGAATTATTAATCTGCCTAAACTTTCGTCAAAAAAGAGCAGTCCACTTACATCTGTAAAAACCCTAATTCACAGGTGGTCTGACCAGCATTTGGGTCTGGTCCATTAACAGCAGAGTGAACATCGGCATTTTTTACGTTGAAAAAGTCGGCGCAGGCATGACGGAGTGAAAGGCCTCGTAATGTAAAGTGACAGTTTTCATTCCTCCGCTCACAGCTGCCATCTTAGCTATGCCTCAGTGCGCCGGAGCCTCACCCCCCGCTCCTCATACAGAACAGAGATATGTGTGCTCTTCAGTGGGGGGAGGGGATGGAACAAAACATAACCGGAAGCTTTCTTTTTTTTTTTTCTTCTGGAATATAGAGGCTTACTGTAAGGAGGTCAAGGAGCCTGCAGACAAAAACGTGGCAGAGCAAACCGTGGAGCACTTACTGTGGCATCCAGGCAGGAATTATGGGACTAAATTGATTTCACCTAAATGAAATGTACCCGAAATCAATCCGATTTTATGTTTTGGAATTGAGTATTGGAAGATTTTATGGCCAGGATGAGTATTAGAGGGGGCGGAGGTCTCGGCTAGGTGGAGCGCTTCTGAAAAACGACAAGCCATTTGACAAAAGGTTTATGACGGTGGAGCGTCGCCATCACTCATTAGGATGTGTACGGTGTTTTCGACGTCTCTATAGAGCTTCAAACATAAAGGCTTTCATAACTCATATATGAAGGGTGCAACTTAAAGGATGACATGTAGAGTTATAACAACGTTATTAAGTAGAAAAATCCCTTTTTATAATTTGATTGAAATGAATGAAATGGCAGCAGAGTGATCCCTATAATGCACCTTCCTCACATCAGGTACACTTAAGAATAGGGAACGTATATAAACCAATAATAGGCCAAGTACATACTTCTTTACTAGTAATAATCAGTAATTATGTGTAGTATACAGTGAACTTGCTGTGACACTTCACTGTGAACTCGCTGACCATTCCAGCGTGGAGCTTCACAAGCTGCTAATCATTCATTACCTGGTAATAAGCTGATAATATATAAGAATAAGGGCTTTAAATAGTAATACATGTAACCACAATGTATTTTCATCAAGAAGAACAATTATTAGGGATTTACTGATACCGTCATCAGGTATCGGTCCGATAGTACTCATACTACACGCAACTGACACCACTGTACAGCAGCGCGTATAATTTTGTAAAATGTGTTTGCTGGCTGTTCATAAGAAAAACATACTGAGGAATGTTCAAACAACAATAAGTACAAACTCAAAATACTAGTAGTATCGGGATCCATGGGTATTCAAATGCATACTACTCATGATGGGGGAAAACTGGTATTGTTGCATGCTTGATCATTACAACAACTAAACTGCTTTAAGTGCTGTTTCTATGAGCTGCCAGAAGACGAGCAGTATGGCGCGCGTTATTGACGGTACCTTCATCCTGAAGAAGGTGATGCTAGTCAGCAGGTCCACTGTCGACTTGAGGTCTTGGAGCCGCTCTTGGTTCCCAGCGGGGAAATTATCCTGGAGAGAAAGAGAGGCAGGCACATGAGGATCCTTCACACGTCACGTCGCCGCCGCATCACATCACTTAGCTCCCAACATTGAAATTGATTACAGATCAAGGCTCAGCAATCATAACAGAACAAGTGTCTGTCTAATGGTTGTGTGGACGCGGGAGGTCTCCCGCTGATGAAAACCTCTATTTCAGGGCCATGAAGCCATCAGGCCGAGCAGATAGAGCCCTGACAGCTCAGCAAAGAGCCGTCAATACATTACACCACACACAAACGTTGGCCTCCGCTCCCTCCTCAATAAAGAGCCTACAAACATTTTGAGTAAAATTAAGCAAAGCAGCCCCTGGCGCCTCACAGCAGAGGTCTGACTGATATTTAGGGAATCTGCATAATCTGTGGGAAGTGAGAAACAAGCTGTTAGCCGTGAAGATCAATTAGGAAAGAAGGGGAAATGGAAATCTTCCCACTCAAGGTTTAAGATCACAGCCAAGGTCTCGATAAGTAGCCGCTTTTCAACTTGATGTGTTCCTTCAAGACTAGTTGTAAATTTGGCCTTCCATTTTATACATCATAATATGCATGGACGTCCTATATCAGGGGTGTCCAGACTGTTCCAGAAAGGGCCACAGTGGGCGCGGGTTTTTGTTCCAACCCAATGAATCAGGTGTCAGCAGCACCAGAATGAGAGTCAACTGATCCCAGTCTCAAGCTGCGCATGCACCAGTTGGGTTGGATCAAAAACCTGCACCCACTGCGGCCTTTGAGGACCGGTTTGGACAAATATGTCTGAGATTTATGTCACATCTGAAGGGAGGAAAACATCCCTGCGATCAATCCACCACCTGCAGAATGAAGACTCCAATCGTCGGTGCCAGATACTGACTCTGCAGGTCAGTTTGTTCGTTACTCCTCACCACTATCATTCCAAAAGACATGCTCAGAGTGTGGGCTTGAGTTAATGTCATTTGTTCATGTCTTTAAATAGGAATATTAAATCAACATAATAAACAAAAATCAAATAGGCATAAAGATAAATAAATAGTTTAAAAAATACAATGCTCAAAACAAACCCATCTGTTTAAGACTATATAACAGTCAATGTTATAAACCACACATTTGTCTTTTTTACTCTCTGGCAAATCTACTTGCTTCTGGCCAAAGGAAAAAGCTGACAGTGCTTCTCTTGTGCGAGAGGTGTCTGGTGTCAGAGTTATCTATCACAGTGTGGATGCAAGATCTTGTTTTATGTTCAGGTCTCACTGTAGATAAGTTGAATGTTTGTGCTTGGAATGAGTGAAGCGTGAGTGAACTTGGAAAGAATCATATTTTTGACACCAGAAATCCATTTTCCCCTGCTTCTCTGGGGTTGGTTCTCAGAGTCAGTTCCCGTAAAGTGTGCACGAGAGATTGTGGACACCTCAGTGGACAACCTCAACTAGAGATGGGCAGATGAGGCTTCATGAAACAGTGTCTTCAGTTTCAGAACTCAGTAAGAAGGGGTCTCTGTTTAAAAATAGGTAACAGGTTTTATTACATTGGTAGTTTAGACCGAAGTGTGCCATCTTGTGGGCTCAGAAAATGAAGACATTGATTCATGAAGTCGCATCAGCCCAGCACGAACCTCAAGTGGCTCCAATGGATGTGAAGAAGCTAGTTGGACTCTGACCCGTAGCGGAGACTCCTTGCTGATGCAGTCTCATCCACTACCCAAAGCTTGTGACCTCATGGAAGAGTAGAAATCAAATGGCGACAGAAGATCTCTGTATCAGTCTGTCATGCCGAAGTAAGAGTCCATTCAAAGGACAGAGTCCTGATGACAACACCCAACCTGATGATTTCAAGCTCCATATTTCCACCACAATTTGAAGCAGACACTGACACTAGACAGAGAGAATGGCCCTCATCATGCTGGAGTAATTGCAGGAGGAGGACTAAGCAATGGTCAAATACCTTCTCCAGGCTCTCAAAACACAAATCAACAATCTCCAAAGAAGCTCAGGAAAGTGGGCTGTGGGGGAACATCTGGCCTCTGCCCATCGTGAAAACAAGTACAAGTGATACACATCAATACCATAGTACTTAGTTAGAGAGTCAGAGGAATAGCTTATGTAAAAAACGTTAAAATATGAACAAAAAAGTCACCTAATTTAAGTCAACAATGCATAGCTGAAAGCTACTAGTCCTGTTCATAGACTTAAAACATATCTTATGTGTGTCTTCCTCTCAATAGACTGTGGTACCAACAAGGTTCTCCAGGCCTCAGGAAGTCAAATATTTTCAGTCACAATTAGAGTCCATTAAAAGCCTGGCAATTTTAATACTGTAATTTGTCATCAATATCACAAAGTGGACGTTCAACTCAGGGAAAACTGCAAAGACCAGCTGAGAGAAAGTGACTCAATGACGTGTCTCAGTAGATCAGGCTCGTGAGAACAAAGTTGGCACAAAGGAAAACGCATATGTGGCAGAATGTGGAGCGACAGCTGCAGGGTTCAACCCTCTCCTGGATTCAAACTCTCCACATTACAAAACCAAACTCAATCTCCCGCAGAATATCATTAAAGTGAAATCCATATGGTGAAGACGCGGAGACGCCAGATCTGAATCGTATTACTGTCCGATAGCGGCGGGCTGGCAGCTTCAGAGAGTGAGAGAATGAAGTGTGCAGATGTGTGTGTGTGTGTGTGTGTGTGTGTGTGTGTGTGTGTGTGTGTGTGTGTGTGTGTGTGTGTGTGTGTGTGTGTGTGTGTGTGTGTGTGTGTGTGTGTGTGTCACGACTGTCAAGAGGAGCAGCAGGGCGGCATTGACAGGTGAAGTCGATGTGATATTCTGTGACTTCTCTCTCTGAACGCTTCGCAGCGAGACAACCAGGCCAATCACTGAATAAAGGAGGTCATTTCGGCTTGGTTCAACTCTCCTCTGACCGTCTCAGCTGCCCACACAGCAAGCCGACTCTGCTCTGTGTCCAAATCCGCCCACAGTTCCTTCCATCTCAACTGGCTGTCTCGTCCAAACTCCTGTTTGTTCCCTTTGAAAGAAGTGGGTTCCATAAAAACACTTTTCCACGCAATCATATTGATCCAGAATTAGTCTTGTCCCTGACACATCTCCGGAAAATGAGGGTCATGTCTTGTCCTTCATTCATATTCATTGATTTTCAGCTTTGTATTGATCACCAGGATAATAGTCTTGGGGCGACCTCTTCATTCAAAGCAAGCAAGTTAACATGGCAAATCGTCTCTCAAACTCCACACCATTATGGCTCCACTTATCCATGCTTCTGAACCCCTTAAAGACTTACTGTCGTCTCAGGAGGTGATGGCCTCATGATGCTTCATGAAACCGTGTCCTCAGTTTCAAAGCTCGATCTATGGATTTGATTATCCATTTCAATTAATTTTTAAACCAAGAGCGCCAGCTACTGACCTACTTGTGCTTGAATATCCCTTGGGATCACCTCTTGAATCCTAAAAATTCCAAGTTTGTCTTTTTTGTTGTCTCGTCTTTGTCTCTATGGCTTCAAGTCTATTAGGCCTTCAGGACGTGACATGTCATGTCATGGTCTTGGTCTTAGTCTTAGTCTTGGCTCTGTCTTGGCCATGGCCGCTGAAATCCTCATCCTTCACTGGATTGAAGTAGGTTAAGATCCAAATATTATTTTTGTTGATGCCTAAAAGGCGTGCTGAAGCCTTTTGTTTTGGCCACAGAAGTCTCGTGCTGTGGCCTCACAAGTCTTGACCTTTGGTTCCACAAAGATAGATTTGCCATGTTCTCACCACCAGAGATTGAGTTGAACCCGACCACTGGATGAGCACATGCAGCCTCTTTTTCTCTCTAAACAACTTCTTTTGACCCACAAAAACCACCAGCTGTCTTTTCTTGACAGGAAAACAGTTATATATCCAAGACAAAACAACAAAGCTTTAATATCAAAACTGCAATCCTGTTCATAAAAAATGTAAATCATATGATACAGTATATGACCCAAGGACACAAATGTATGGCTACTCTCAAAACTTTAGGAACAGCTTCATGTGCAGATTTTACTGTAACAAGGTAATAAGAAAAACATTCATTTGCCACACAACTGAGAAACTATAGCACTGCATGAAACTGTTTCATGACGCATCATAAGCACAACGCTATCTGTTGCTGAGAACAGGGTTGGCTTAAGAGTGTCAGCAGCCTTTTCAATCACAGTGGGGTGCAGCTGTCAGCCATCACAGGAGCTGCTGGTGATGTAAGAGTCCCATGATGACAGTGGGACTCCTATACTGGCGAGAGCAGACTTCCATCCGGACCATCCTGACCTCCTGTAGACTCAACTTCAGACAATCCTGGTTGTGGTCTCACCAGGTCACAGTGTCTTCCTACCTACAGTGGTCCCCACAGTCCTCCCTGTGGTGTAGCAACAAAGTATGCAGGAAGACCATCGCGAAAAGACGCGATAAAGAGGAACTAAAGCAATTACTCGGTCTGCAAACCTGACTTTGGCATGACAGCAGGGGTGAGTGGGTCAGTTCTGATTTACATTTTATGGTGTAATCCCACCACCGGGGTGAAGAGGAGTTTGTTTTTGAATGTGCGGTGCTCAGGTGCAGATGTAAAGGGAGATGTGAAAGTGAAATTGGATCCCCTGCTTTTGCATGACCGCGGGTCCATGGGCATGGACGCATAAAAACACAACAGTGTGTGAGTGCAGGGGGTGTTTGTGTACACGTCGGTGTGTGACTTCTAACAGGATTAGCTCTTCTGGGACTGGTCTGGAAGATTTCAATCTGCCAGAGGAAAAAACTCAGCAGCACCTTCCTGCTGCCTGCAGGAGATCACTGACCATCACATTTATTTCTCTGGCTGCCTGATCTTTAATTCGTCTCAGTGTAGTGCAATGCTTTTTTCACGCCAGAGAAGAAAAACAGTAAACTCTCCTCATCCTCTCCAACGTACAAGAAACTGCATATTTGAACCAACATCACAGACAATAACATTAAAGGTCACTTGCACGAGTTCAGTGGCATCGCAGTGAGGAATTGCCAGAGGGATGGAGGGGGAATGATAAGATGTAAACATGATAAACATCCACACACCTGCAGGCCAGTTATTTGTTGTTATCTGGTGGAAATGCAGCAGCGGCTCACAGTGAAGTAGCCCCTCCCCAACGGCTTCACTGACAGCAGTAGTGCAGTGTTTCTTGGCCATTAAATCATCTACACCATGTCAACAGTGGTGTCGAAAAGCGTATAAAAAGATGTTTGACGCTGATGGATCAAGATGGAGTTATCATACATTTTTGAAACCAAAAATAAAGCTTGCAAATTATTTCTGAAACAGGAGCCAAGCCATACTTCCTCGGCCATGTGAAATGCATTGTAGTAACTACACTTGAATGAATTGGCTGAAGTTGAATTTTGGAAAAACAATGTCCTCATTTCCATTCTGGTTGGTCTATAATACATTCTCCCAGAAAGATTTAAAATGAACGCTGTGGTACAGTGTCCCTCGACACTTGATGTCGGATAAAAATAGCACTTTCTACATATGACTTAAATCTATGAATAGTGCAGAATAATGAGTAGCCTTGTGAGAGTCTAAGACCAAATGTGTCTTGTAGACCTTGTGAAACTGAGGTGACGTTTTGCTGCTAAATTTCAGGGAAGAAAATGTCGTTCAGCAACTCATCCGAGCCAAAACTGAACATATAGAGGGAGGAAAACAGAGTGCCTGGAGAAACCCAAGTAAGCACAGGAAGAACATATGATCATACACAAAACATTTTTGACTTTTTTTTTTCCAATGTTGATAACAACAACTCATAAAGCAGGAAAAACCTCTGGACAATCCATTCCTCAACCTGACCTTTCAGTCTCATCTTTGTCAACAAACCAAAGCTAACCCCAGCAACACCATACTTTATGTAACACGAACACCAACTTGGAAGAGTAAACAAGCGTACCCGATATTTGGAGAGGTCGATCCTCAGCGAGTTGTGCAGCTGGTCCAGCAGTTTGACAAATTTCTCCCTCTGTCAGAAAGAGAATCCAGAAGGTTTAGCTCAGTGTAAATGACTCATAAAGCACTGGGATGTAGCTCAGCCTGCAGCAGTATAGTTTTACTGTGTCATTTAGCTACGTTGCCAGATTCGGAACACGCCTGCGAGTAATAATAAAAACCTCAAATGCAGAAAAGAAAAAGACAGAAAAGGCAGAGTAAAAATGAGGTCATACGTGAGTCATTTTTAAAGCTCAGCACTTTATTACTATAAATGGCTCCGAGCGGACAGCAGAATGGACATACCCCAAAATTGGAGGCAGCAAATCGGTCAGAGGCAGAGGCGGTGGTTGTGGTGGTGGTGGTCGTGTGGGCGAAGTAAGCGTTGATATTGGCCAGCAGGTTGCTCATCACCGCCGGCACGCCGGGGCACATGTACTTAGCTGACAGACAGGAGAAATGCCTGCGGAGGAGAAAATCGGAGAGATTATTCCTCTGCATGGTGGGGAGCCTCAAAAGTCATTTTTCAGGACACGGGTTTATAAAGAATCAATAGATAGTTTCATGAAGACAGCTGGAAATAAGTAAATGAATCGATGTGATTGACTCAGAAGCATGCACAGTACTCTGAAATATCCAGGAACAAGACCTGCAAAAAACTAAATCAGTATTGATTATTAATGTATGTGACCAGCTCAACATTCAATTTTCCAGGTGAATAAAATTAAATTTAAGACTGTCATAAATGCAGCGTGTCAGCAGCAGAAAGCATAGGTAACGATAGGTCACTATGGGAAAACTGCCATCACCTCAGCAGTTCCAAACAGCTGATCAAGTTGGAAAGAGTGTATAAAAGGTTGCCACTGATGGGCCACTACCAAGAGTTAGGTAGGACAATCTAGTAGCCCAAACAAGTCCAAAGCAAATGCCTAGCAAGGAGGCTATTGAAGTCAGGTGCCACCCAGAAGAGTTTGATGTTGACCCGAAAACCATTTTATGAGAAAACAAAACTAACAATGTGTTTTCAGGAGATGCTTCTATACAAGTATTGGGTCAGTGGAAAATAATCCCCACCACATTTTTAGGGCAAAATTTCAAGAGGCTAAGTATCACCAATGGCATCACTTTTGGAAGATTCTCTATCCCCATAGTTCTGCCAGCTCTGTGCCCAATATTTGCACACCTATCAATTCAAATTTCTTTCTCCTTCGCTGGAACTGAGCAAAGTGGCAGCACGAGTTAAATTGCATGAACAAAACCATCGATTTTCTCAAGCTTGTAGCATAATGGGAAAATGGGTTGGAAGCCAGAGTGGCTGTGGGAAACCCAGCCTCAACCAAAATCAAACACACAAACGTCTTGTTTTGAGGCACTATCATCGCTGCAACAATATTCCACCACTCACTGTGGATGTTATGAAATCGAAATTTTAAAAAATATATGATCGATATTGATCAGATGTTAATGTGGGTAACACCATCCAAATCAGAACTGTACCCCGATAAGTGCGAGGCCTCGCCTGAAGGCAACTCCAGGAACATATGTCCGTTTGAAAACCTCGTAAATCCACGGACCATCTGCCACCATCCTCAGAAAAACTCGCACCAAACACACGGTGAGAGAATGTAAAGGCGCAATAAGCTGTGTAATCACACTGATACCACAGGTGACGACGTGCAGGAGCCCAAATCAAGTGAACATCTGTGCCTCGGATTGCTCGAAGCTTTTACAAACTCGACAGCAGCGATAATAAAAAGGCTGAGGTATTCTGAGCTGTTCTTCTTGGGCTTCTTGTTTTTATGAAATATAAATGAAAATCTGCCGTCACAACTAGAAGAGATGACAGGGGAGTTTAACGGTCCATAGAGCATCACTTTTTCAATTTGAAAACAAAAACAATCTAATCTTAGAACCGATGTAGTAATATCAAGGGTCACATTTCGTTTGACTTGGTATTTTCGCCTCCATGTTTCTGCCCTCTTAGACACCCAAGCTCCAAAGTAACCAACAACTGCCACAGTTTCCAGCCCACTGCGCTAAACTGTCCCTGTGCCTACGTTGGTAATCGACCCCACTGCTGTCCCTCATGTCCTTTCTTTATCGGTGTTCCATATCCTTAAGCTTTATTCTATATATATTTTTTATATATTTACATTTATCTCGAGTTTGCACCTGCTGTTCCTGTTTTCCATGAGTGTGTGGAACACTATGTTAGGTCATTTATTTACCACCGTTTGTCCATGAGTGGGTTCTGACCATCTCGTGTGCTTTAGTCTGTGTATATTCCAAATGATCGTGTTCCTATTCATCTAATTTTGTTAAGGTTCTTATGATCCCCGCTGGTTTGGTGATCCCCACATTTGTGTTCATCATATTGTGTATGTGTTGTTGGGAGACAACATTGGTTTATTTTTAATCAGAATGATGGGCGGACGAGGCTTCATGGAACAGCGTCCTCCTTTTCAGAGCCCACTGGATGGCACTCTCTGCCCTAAAAGATTGAAACTTCACATCATATTTGAATCTAGAGCTCCCTCTACTGAGCTCTGAAAATAAGGACACTGTTTAATGAAGCTTCATCACCAAGAATTACCCAAAAACAGACAAAACAATCTCAGTAAAACTAAATGAGCTAACCTAAAAATGCTTAGGATTGTGTGTTGTTCAATTTGGACTCACAAAAGTTTGAAAAATACTCCCAATTGATTACCATCTCTCAAGTATAAGGTCAATATTGTTTATATAGCTCATTTCCACAGTGAGTGCGGACCAAAGTGCTTTACATACAACTATAACAGAAGTATACAATTACAAATACAGAAGAAACAGGGCTAAAATAGGCATTTTCATAAACCATGGATTGAAGAATATAAAAACATGTGACCTACTCTGGTAAAAACCAGAGGAAAAAAACATGGTAGGGGTCTTCAAACAATTCAATGAAGGACACACAACCAGTTTAACCAACCAGCCAGACTGACAATCGCCAATCGTTGCTTTGAAACACTGTCGACATGGGGACACCAAAATACAGAGCCAGCAGTCATTGAGGTGCACCACTAAAACCACAGGGCTCGGGACCCCACGGTTGTGGGTTTGATTCCAGAGAATTTTTTTTTTTTTAATTTATTGTGCTGTTAGCCACTATGCTCCACCCATGATGAAAACTGCGGTATTGTTTTTATGAGACAGAAGATGGAACGTCTCTGTGTGTCTCACTTGTTTTGGAAAATCACAATACCTTTCTGTAGTCTGATCCTACAGTCTCACTGCGGGGGTGGAGTTTGTTTTGGAAAACAAGTGAGGAAAAACTTGTTGACTGAGCTATAAAGTGAGTCGAAGAGAGAGAAGACATGGGCCAAAATGAGCTTCAGGTTAGTTCGCATCCGACCACGGCTGCCAAGAACACCTGACTGAAAAACTGACTCAACCAGTGAAACTTTTTAAAAAGGATGTCTACAGCCATAAAACTGAAATAAATCCATCAGGGTATAGCTGTGGTCATAAAAGGGTTGGAAAGGTTCAAGGATCGAATCAGGATGGATTGAGCTTTGGGAAATCACAGGGAAACTCTTCCATCTCAGGGGAAAAGTAACTTTGGTCCTGGGTAGTGAATCTGATAATGAAAGCCCTCACCTTTACAGGCCTTCATGATGATCATAAATGGTGGCACTTATGGACATCATGAGGCAGATTCCACTCCGAGCCCGGCGAGCTGATTGCACCATAAAAGAGGAGTAATGATTACAGATTCACTCCCCCTCCTCGGAGCAGACAATGCCAGCGCGCGCGCGCACTCGGACAAATAAACATGTTCTTCTCAGCAGGCCTACTTAATTACTTGGCTTTCAGCCGCCAAATTACCCAGCAGCACTTGGGGTTAGGAGCGAAAGGAGAGTGATGCAAAGAGAGTCATGATGACATCCGCTGAACTCCCCTGGTGCTGTTCGAGCGGGATCTCCAGAGCCATTTTTTTTTTTTCAAGACTCCACTTGGCTGCGTTTCTCGTCCACATGGCGCACTCACAGACCACAGGCGGGAAAAGAGTAAAGAGATGAGGAACAGATTGAGAGGAAGGAGAAGTGTTTCAAAGGGAGGGAGGAGTGGGAGAGGTGATTGAATGGGAGGGAGAAAAACTAACATAGGAAGGGTTTTGTTGGAGGGGAGGGGTGAGTGGCGCTTCACAGCCGCCGCCATCGTGTGATCGTAGTAAAATTGAACTGTGATAAAAGGCTGCTGGCATCAATACAAAGCTGGTTATATTTCTTGTAAATTAATAATCATTGGAGGAGCCAACATCAAAACTCACACGTGCCATGTCTCTCTTGTATCCTCCAGTGTTCACCTTGGGATTGTTGTAAGCCAAACAAACCCGTTTCAAGAGTCCAATGTGAGCACAGCTCGACCCCCAGTTTCATCGCAAAATCATTGTGACTCAGTATGTAAAAGACTGGGAAGCAGAGAAGAAGATATGAACCAGTCAACCTGAAGACGCCATTAGCATCATCTGCTGCAGCGTTGCACCTCAAGCTTAATTTAGCGCTTAATGTAGCTCCATTTTCTGAGCTGCTGCTACCGAAGCTTTAACGTGAAGTGATTTCTCAGACACACGATCCCAAGGATTCCAAGCGTTCGGGATGATGATTCGTGATTTTCATATCAGATGTGTCACACCATGTGACCAGAGATGAAGGACGGAAGAGAGAGGCGGGATGCGAATGTTTGTGTGTCCGAGATCGATGCCGGCAGGTCAAGTTAGAAGTTGAACCGGCGATGAATCAATCGGGAGCTCAATAGCGCTCCCAGCTCTGATTCTGCTGAGTCGACATCTTTGTTTCTTTTTCTCATCCCCGACTCTCACCTACTTTCCTCAATTGAGACTGTAAACGGTCATTGATCGGGGGCGGGACTCACGTCATGGCCTGATAGATGGACTCCACGCCGTATCTCATGGCGAACTCGTCCACGATCTCCTGGGACACGTCGTCGTAGTAGACCTTCCACGCCTCCTCCCCTTTCACCTGAGGGATCTTCACCACGCCGTTGCTCTTCACCTCCGTCAGGTAGTGGAACAGGTTCTGCCGTACAGAGACACACCGGAGATCGTGATGAGAAGACTTCATCAGAGGTGGCACAGCATGACCTTTGGAGTCATTCAAAAGCTTTAAGACGATTGTATCCATCAAGAATTCTCAGTGTGGAACCGACAAAAGCACTCAGATTCACTTAAGATGAAACCAATCCCACAAATGTACTCACTTCATTCTTTTAGCTTGGAATGTCTCATAGTAAAGATGGCATCCAGAGCTCCTTCTGTTCAGTGGCTCATTACTGCCACTCAGGCGAGGCAAGGAATTACATTTGCAACAGAGTTTCTCATTCATCCTATCCACTAGATTCCACATGTAAAGTAGCACAAACAAAACAAATGGCTTTGGTTCTTCACAGTTGTAAAAGTACAGGCATTTATTTTTCAAGTGTCTCCATGAGCCGTAGCATTTTGGATTCTGATCAGAGTCACCATACCTCATGTAAACATGTGTACTGGCCATGAGGTGGAACCACGTTCTCCTCTCCCTTCATCTCCACGCTGATCTTCAGTCTGATGGCACCGGACACCGCGGACTTGTCAGTTCTCTTGTCTGAAATACAACACCATAGAAGGATGGTGAGACTCCAAATTTGGAGAGACGCCTCCTGATTCAAACATATTTGAAAAATAAATAAATAAAACCTGCTAAACCAGAGCGTCTCAGCTGACAACAATAAGTTTTAGTTTTGTTTGCATATTACTTTTTTTATTTTGCTTCAAGATAAACATTTCATTTTTAATCATTAATTCATTTTCTGTTTGCATTACATATTTTGTAATTATTTATTTATGCATTACACAATTATGAGGAGAAAATAACATAATATAATAGTTTCGTTTGTGAACTACAGCCAGCATGGAGGTTTGAATTCATAACTTTATCATATTTATAGAAATTAAAAATATTCAGCTTTTTTGAATAGACAATTAAACAGAAGAAGAAAAAAAACTTCAACAAAAACAAAACTTCAAGAAAAATATAAAGAATATTGAACTGAATATATTTAATAATAATGTGATAATTAAACAATTAAACATGTAAAATGTAAACATCAATATAACAAAAATATTATTATATCAGTGAACTTTCACATATGACTTATTACAGTCTTTTGTCATCCTGATTCTGTTATATATCCAGTGTCTTTCGAGCATTGTCCATAAGAAAATTGATTCCGCTGGGATTGACAAACTCTAAGTAGAATCTCAGCGGACGGAAGAAAGTGGAGTGGTGAAACTTGTCCCAACAAAAGACACAAAAGCCTGATCACTCCAGAACAGTGAGGAACGAGCCCACAGCTGCAGCTCTCTCGTCACTTGTGTGGAACGAGAGGAATCACAGTCAAGTGAAGATAAACACTGAAGAGGATCTGAGGAGGAGCACAGCTGCACGAGGAGGAAGGGGTCAATCACCATCAGTGGCAGAGTCCTGTTTAAACATTCATTGTGAACATGAAGAAAGGCAGAGAGCAGCGGCAGTGGGCAGGGGTCACTATTACCACAAATTGCTTCCTTTTAGCTGGAGAGGCAAACAAAGGCGGCAGCCGCGAGTCACAACGCAAGTGGCGGCCCTCATTGTGCCGCCGCTCCGGCAGCTGCGCTCCACAGTCGACCATGTGACCATCCGGGACACGTGGTGACATCAGTTTTGTCCTCGAGGTTAATGACAGTTAACGCTGGCTTGATGAGAGCAGAGATAATGATTCTGGCTATGGAGGACATTATGTGTGTATTAAAGACACATAAACACGGCTTACATAACAGATTGCATGTTACAGAAGCTGCAATTACATTGAATGAATGAGGGAAAGGTCGAATTCCCAGGCAGAAAAGGATTCCTATCATTCATGTTCAGCTGACGACCTTGAGAGAAATTTCCATAAAGTGGACGCCAATAAATTACGATTATACATAGGAGGTCTCACACATACTGTACATACTGTATACATGCCAGTGTGATGGAAGACAAATGTTAAATGTCTAAATGAGGTGAAACGCATTATATTTAATATATAATAAGAATTTGTCAAAAATGGAAATAAATCAAAATATTACTCTTTTTTTTTAAGTCATATTTCGATATTCAAAAAAAAAAGAGTAGCAACAGAAATATTCAATGGCGAAAAAGCTAGAATTTGACTGAGCAAATAGAGTTCCTGTTTTTATATGGAGTGTCTGTTACGTATCATGCAACATAGAGTAGAATGCATATAGAGATTAAAACTAACTGGTGGCTTAAATTTGTCACCAGTTGTATTGCTCCACAAACAAAAGTGCACGTTCAAGAAAAACTAAAATAAAAAAAGTAATAATTTTAAAAAGTTCTTGTGTTTTATTTTACTGTTTCTATGTATATTTTGATACTAAGGGGAAGATAAATAAACAAAATATAAAGTAAATAAAATAAATATATAAATACACTAAATTTAAAATACATTTTTATATTATACATTAACTTTTTTATTGACAACACGTTTGAGCTCAAATATTTATTATCTCTGCCAATTCTATTATTATTATTATTATTATTATTATTATTATTATTATTATTATTATTATAAAACACGCTGTAACACGTCTACAAATGTGTGACACCGCCAAGAATGAAAGTTTCTTTTCAAATGAAAGTCTTAAATGCAACTATGAATCTGCACTTCTTCAGCGGTATTTACTCGTATCCATGCTCAGACTTGATTCTCTGCATAACAGATTTAGATCTGTTATGTTAAGATCATTTCCCCCTTGTAAGAAGCCCGGGAGACATGCTTTTGTTTTTATATCAGTGAGAAGATCTATTTAAATTCAGTCCGCCCCCTCATGGTAATGAGACTGAGCCAGACCTGGAGGGGCCTTGAGGACACAGACAGTTGCAGACAGACTCGTACCTAGATTGTACCAAACGTCCATCTCCCCGCTCAGGGTGCGGACCTCGATGATGGTCTGGCCCAGGAAGTCGTCTGACTCCCGCTTGAAGTGCTGCTTGACCCGCGACTTGATGTCGTCGTCTTCGTCCCACACTCGCACTTTGATGCGGTCAGTGGCGTTGTGACATTCACTGCGTTTATAAAAATAAAAACAAGACATTTGTTATGGAACAAACCAAGTGCTCATCGGGTCAGGCTGCTCTGCCAAGCAGAACCACAGTCAGATGCACAAGCCGAGCATGAATCCCAGCTCACTCGCTGACCCTTTGGTGAGTAACATATTAAGATGCTTGCCGTGGTTCTGACTGAGTGTACGAGAGTGGGAGAGTCAGGGGTAAACTGAACTCTAGAGGGGAAGAGCTCGGCGTTCGGCAGGAAGAACCACCTCCAGACATGACTTGACCTTTCCCTCCACACTCCGACAACATACACAAGCCTGTTGGCTCTCCACCAGCAGCCAGCGTGTAGATTCGTGAACTTTCTTCTGTTAAATATTCATCGCTTCCCTCCTTAAATCGACGGACGCAGCAGAAGTTAAGCTGTAATGGCGCTGCTAAAGAGAAGAGAAGTGGTGGAGGCACTTAGCTCTGGATGGGGGTCAGACCAGAATTAAACCTACCAGATTACATTTCCTTCTAATGACGTCCTCAGAAGTAATACTGCTGTGGGTTTCTTTTGAAGCTAATCTCTTTCTTGGGGAAGCCGTACCAGGGTAGTGCTCTCTGCGAGAGTTAGGTAGCGCTCTATTAATCTCTGCAGTAATGGATGGTCCACAGACGTCGGGGCACTCCTGAAGACTTTGAATATTACCTCTTGTACAATCATTTTTAGGTTTTATCCTCGCTATGATTCACAGATTTTCTCCTCATTTTTCAGAGGCAAAAAAGCAGTATTTAGATTCTCATCATATGAACATCTTTCATCTTGCCAAGGCAGATGAGCGTACACTGTGATTACGACCCCGACAATGTTTGAAACTCATTAGTAGGCAACACCAATATTCCATTGCAACGTTCATTCTGCTATGCTAATGAAACTCATGGCTCCAACCAAAGCATGAGCTTTGGCTCCATTTATCATGACCCTTCACTAATCCACAAATAACCTTTGACATTAAAGAATGGCTGTAACACTAATATAAAATAGTGAGTCCAAAGGTGACCGTAAATTCCAGACTACATAGCACACAGGATTACAAACCACACCCACGAAATTTAGTGGGTGTAATGGTGCTATCTACGCCATAGAAAGGTCAGGGAGTTCCTCGTACCCGTACCAGGATCACTTCTAAACTAGTTGTCAAAACAGGATCAAGACTAGTGCATGACACAAACTTGGCAATGTTCTGAACTCGAATCATGCCACCTATATAATTTAACTTCTCACATATTTACACTAAAGCACTCAAAACATTTTTGAGCACATTTTGAGCGCTTCAAGGTAAATAAAACACCAGTGAGTCATCAGTTTGATGTTACGAGGCTCAATATTTTGGCGCCTGTCTGCCTGTCAAAAAAAAAAACTGCTGCTGCAAGATCCCTGAACTTCTTCCCAAGCATTCTCTTACTCAGAGAATGAAGACATCCAGTGGACGTGTGAGATTATTGACAAATTGGATAAGAGACCTGCCAACATTGTACTTCGCTTGAAGCCATCACTGCACTTGTGGCTACACTAAAAACAAGGGAGAAAAAAAAGCATCTCACTCAAGCAACTTTTATCTGAACTAATATGGCTAAAACGGTAATGGTGACAACCTGCACTTATTTTTGTTCACTACAACAATAACAAAGCCGTCAATTCGACTCCAAGTGAGAGAACCAGTGTGGACCCTTAGTCATGTTGCTTGGTGCTGATCCACAGTAAGTAGCTTTGAGTAAAAGTGTCTGTTTGACGACATAAAAAAAGAGAGGATAAGAGAGTTTTCAAAATTTCAGCAGTCAGCGCTGTCGCATATTTCTACTTGATTAACTTTTCGTCAAAGAGCTGATGTCACATTTAAATTTTAAGTTCAAGATGATGTAACACATCAGTGAAAAAACAAAGAATCAGCTGTGGAGGCGATTGGCCGGATGCAGCCAGGATCTGCCTGTGATCTGGGTAGCCACAGGAACATCACCTGACCTCTATCACGACCTGCATTCACTTTCACTGCCACTAGTCTAACTCATCTGGAGTCGTGGATCAAATGAAATCAATTCTACCTACTGCAGCTATCGGTTTGTAAACTCAATCACAGAGGAGCTTGCTGAAGGGTCCAAGGAAGAACATGCAATTAGTTGTGGAGTGGAACTCGCCGAGGTGGCCACAGGACAAACTGTGAGGAAATCTATCAGTGAAGTGATGCGTTGAAGTGATTGAGCAGCATCGTATTGACCATAGAAAAGAAATAATGCTCACTGGACTAGAAGAAAACATGCCAGAAAACACAAGTGCTGGTCAGCACATTACAGATCCAAGACCTCGCACGATTAAATTGTTCCTCGAAAGTCAAGACCGAAAGTAGCAGATGGGCGACACTGATCCCTCGATTAAAGCTTTGGGTTGTTAAAAAAAAAACTCAAGTGTACCAACATCATCGTGGAAGCTGCTGCACAAACATCGTGACGTTGGACATGACGGAGCAAGCAGCAATTTTAGAATCAGTTGAGCAGATTTGAGATTAAAAGTGACGCATGAGTGGAAAAGACTCACAAGTAAAACTTCTCGTCCCAGACCGGATTGAGGTTGCCAAAGATGGTCTTGGTCCGCCGCTTGGTCTTTCCCACCTGGACGGTGACATAAGGGTCGCTGGAGCCGGTCTTGTCCTTCGCCTGGAGACCCTGAGCACTCATGACTGTGGGAGACAAAACAAAGTCTCATTACTCAGTTTATGCTGTAAGATACAGAAACTGCACAGTCTGTAGTGGCCTTTCATCACATCCACTTTCACCTCTTTTCACCCTCCTCTAGTCACACCTTCATCATGACCTTTTGCCTTCCTCTTCTACATCTTCAACATCCTTGTGTCTCCTCTCCAGGTGTTTAAACCATCTGTCCTTCCTAACCTTGGTCTCCATTAGTCCTTTCCAGTCACTCCCAATGACAACCTCATCCAAGGAGGGACCAGATCAGGTACCACATGTTCCAGTTGGCGTCTGAATCTCAAACGCACCTATGTTATATGACTGTCTTTTAAGTTACTGTGCAGTGGTAAAAGATTAAAGCAATATTTTCAAACTGGATATGCAAACTTTCCATCATAACAGAACACACACTCAATGAAGACCATTTGCCTTTCATGTTGTTTTTAAAAATGGACCTATTGGTCAGATTTAGGGACATTAACCTGCACCGTCTTGTGGGGGAGCATTACACTCAGGTCAGTGAAAACAAGACGTGATGGGTGGATGAGGTATGATGAAACAGCTTTGCAGGGTTGATGAAACAGTGTCCTACTTTTAATTTTCTGAAAAAAAACAAGTGTCCAGAAGTCAGAATATGACACATTTACATGAGTAGTACTAAAGATAATAATAGAAATAGTCAACAGAAAGGTACCCTCTTTATTTTTTTTTTTTTTCTATCAAGAGGTTCATGAATCCGTCCTCCATCCTCAAAGATGTTCAACGAAAACACATAAAAAGCGCTCTAGTGTCCAGCAGAAACTGGATTTGTTTTTTAATATTTAAGAACCGCGCTGAAAGCTGACGAAGGCAGGTTTTATAATTAAATTACGATGCTCTCTGGAGTGCTGCGTCTTCTAATATTTATCAACCATTACAATCCTGGTGTACTAGTTGTTTTGCCTTTACCCGCTTTGATTCCAACGGACGTTCAATAAAGGAAAATCAATTTGCTCCCTGATGTTAGTCGAGGGTTGATTTATCTCTCTTCTTCCACACGAGTAAAGACTCTGTACGTCTACTACTAGCACACTTAAACTGGCTGTAAAGCCAGACTTTCACTCACAAAATGCAAAGGAGGGGAGAGCATAGTATTTCCCGGCTCCAGAAAAAGGAAAAAGACATTCAGGCATTAAATATGCATTGGAGAGCATGTGAATAATTCAGGTGCGTATGAGTCCACAGCTGACAGAAGTCAGTGAGTGGAGGACCGACAGGGATCCTGGACTTCCAATCAAAGGTTGTTGCGTGTCAGACATGTACAAGGTTCAAGTATGACAGCTGGAAGGTCTTTTGAAGCGTGTCAGTGACACCTGTTGTTACTTATATTTATGGGGAGGAGAAAACACTCACAGCACCGTTCCAGGTCCTTGACCGACAATGAGAGCGACAGGAAGTCGGCTATTATCCCTTTACTGACAGAATACAGCGGGAAATAAACTATTCATGTTGGCCTTGTTCAAATGCTACACTGTAAAACAGAGTTTGCTTCCAACTCAAGGCCCCGGGGGGCAAATACGGCCTTCCGACTCAATTTAGGCGGCCCACGAGAGCTTCCTGTATTATATACATAATATTCCTATATTGCAACACTTCCTATAAATTGAACAATATTGTCTTTTTTGGGGGAGCTATAAACAGGCCACTCTCACTTTTATTCTGGTTTGATTTTTAATAGCTGCTTCCTGTTTCCTCTCAGTTCTTCTGTAGACTTGCCTGCAGATGTAGGTGACACCAGCACTCAGTGATGTGTGTCATATTGTTATGGATTTCTTGTGACACTACGGTCTTTGTTTACAGTTGTTGTTTTTTGCTCCTAATGACTGTATCCATGTTTGTAGTTCTGCAAGTCTGTTCTGAACCGTACTCTTCAGAGACGCCAAGACTGGACACCAAACAAAGAAAGGGCCGCAGTGGGTGCTGGTTTTCATTCCAACCAATCCCAGAGTGTTCATGGTACACATTCAGCATTTGGTTCGACTCTTAACTGACCAATCCTCACTGAACAGTCGTGCACCTTGGATCATTTGGAATCATCAATTAACCTTGACAGAGCGGTGAGACAGTGGACGCCCCAACAGGGAAAACCCACCCTAGCGCCAGGAGCCTCTAGCGCCTCCTAGCCTGAAATAAATCCTGTCAATGTAATCCCTGATCTATGAGGTATTTGTGTGTTTTTTGTTCAACAGAAGACAGCCGTGATTTCTGTTATTTAAATAGTGACGAACACCACACCATAAACTGGTGTTATTTAGAGAAGGTGCTTCAGGCTGACTTATAAAACCCTGTCATCCTTGCTCTTTACCAAACATCCTTGAGCGACCTCAGTGGAACGGTTTGAAACCAGCACGCACGATTGGGGAATAACAGCCCAATGCAGCTATCAGGGGACGGCTTTGTTGGTAACCATCTGTTTGGGAGGCCCACGAGTTAGTCATTTACTGAAGTGACCTCTTCAGGGCGAGCAGGGAGCAGCACAGCCCTCTCAGCCTCACTGGTGTTTTCCAAAGGAGAAGAAATCAATAAGTCGGGCTGAGGGAAGCCGCTGGAGGAGGGCAAAGTCTAAACGGCTGAGAGGCCTCAGCGTCTGGTTTGGATTCCCACCCTCTTTTTTTTTTGTTTCTTTGTTTTTTTTTTTGTCTTTGGGCAGTGTGGAAAAATGGTGAAGCCAAAGTCGACATGAAATGTGTCGGGATCCGCCACACTTTCCATCTTCCCAGCTTCTCTTCTATGAGCTTCTTTTACTTTAATCCGGTGACCCACATCAAAGAGCACACAAGAAACTGAACATCTGAAGTCCAGTATTGCTTTTGCCACCCAAAATTGATCAAATATTTGTGTACCAATGGCCTTGTTTATCGAACATTTATCTTAAATTTGCAGACCAATTTGAATGTCCAAACACTTTACATTGTGGCACCGACATTGTTTAAAGGCATCATTAGACAGGATCACGTCTTTTGAATGTCATGTCTGTGTAAGCAGGACTTACACATTGTGATGGGTTCATGTGGATTCTCGAAACAGTGTTCTCATTTTCCCAGCTCAGTAGGTGGCACTCTCAGTTTAAAAATGATGTTTCAAAAGAAGAGTGTTGACATTTTAACTGTTAATGCAGAAAAAGACATTATCCTTTCACCCTCAGCGACATGGAGCTGTGACAAGAGAACGATAGCTTGGAGATGTACATGCTTTGTAGACGGTTATGAAGCGGAGGCAGAGCTTGGAAAGCTTGGTGGCTACAAGACGAGAGAGCTTTGAGCTGATCATTGTTGTGGCGATGTTTGAAGTGAGAAGGTGAAGAATCTTGTATGAGCTTGGAAATATCCCAACCATTCCATCCTCAACATGTCAATCAAACCGACCTGAGCTAGTGAACTCGTAGCCCGCAATGTCAGTGATTAGCGGTGTCTTCTAATCGGACTTGAGATGTGATTTTCTGTTTAGATTCTATAGCAAGTCTGCCAGATCAAGGTTCACCGCTGCTGGCAGACCTTCCAGGTTTATGGATTCAGAGTATTTCAGGGGTGATTTGGAAGCCTGGCACGGCCACTGCCAACTGCTGTGCATCTATTGAATGATGAATAAATCTCCGCACTATAAATACTTTCAAGTGGGACCATCAATGAGGCTGTGGAATAGCAGCAGAGACGAAATTCCAATGTCTCGCTCAATCCATTTCTCCTTCATTGCTCTATTCACATCTTCATATAAGCCTCCTCCATTTCTATTCCGTTTTACCGGCTTATTTGTTTCGAACCCCACATTTCTCCCCTCCCCTCAGGAGGATTGACATTGCCAGAAATGCAAGGCAGCAAGTGAGCGGAGCCTGACATGGTTACCGCAGAGATTGGAGTCTGGGATTTAGGCTACCTCTTTGACCTTCTCTCTGAAGCCAGTTAACCAGCAGGAAGAGATGAAACCAGAACCATTATGCGGTGCTGTCTCCCCGGTGGAAATAGGAGAGGCCGTGAGCAGACCTTGCTATACACCAGGGGGGTGTTTTCTTTATAGCTTTCCATTAAAGAAGGTGTACATGTCACATCTAAATCCAGAAACACAATTACTGCAGGTTTTTTCTTTTCTCTTTTGGATTCTCAACCAACAATATATCTGAACCAGGATCAATGAGTTATGAATCTCATATAAAATGTTCAATTAAGAGCATTGTATTGAATATTATATTACACTGCCAGCAAATTACAGTTGCTTACAAGTAGATAATTGAGGAGGGGACAAAAATAAAACAGGTTTGGCGAGGAATCAAAGAAGGCAGGCGATCATCCGCACGAGAGCAGGGACAGGCAAATATAGAACAGGCTGGAAGAAGTCTTATTAGCCTCAGTCTCACGCTTGGCTAGCTTTTGTTTCGTTCATCTGTTAGTTTGAACGTCTGGGTGTTTATAAGCTGTTTTATGGTGGTGGGGTGAGTCAGGCCTTCCTGTGAGCACCTCGTCTGTTTTGTACCTGCCCTCTCCAGTCCAGTGTTCCAGTGTTGGTGCCGTCATATCTGTCACGTTTTTGTCAAGTCCTCATCAAGCCACTGTCCTCTTGTCAGGTTTAGTCAAATCCCCACGTCAAGTCAAGAAACTGTTTGGTCGAGTCTTGTGACGTCTAGTCAAACCATTCACACGTCTTGCCTCGTCAAGTAAAGTTTCCACGTCAAGTCAAGGAACAGTCTGGTTGAATGTAGTGTCATTAAGTCAAGTCTCCGTGTCAAGTCAAGGCAATGTTTGGTTGAGTTCTGTCTCTTCAAGTCCGTCCTGTCCCTCAATTTAGTCAAGCCTCCATGTCACCCAACAGTCTGGTCGAGTTCCACCTTGCATAGTTAAGTCAATGCGTCGTCTTGCCCAAGTGAGGTCTCCACATTGAGTCAAGAAACGGTCTGGTCAAGTCCCGCCTCATCTTGTCGAGCCATGTCAAGTCTCTGTGTCAAGTGAAGAAACTGATTGAGTGATCGTCATCTTCTTGTCTTATCAAATTACATTTGTCAACTAGTCATCTTGCCTTGTCTCGTAAAGGTGACATCTTTTCTACATGCCCCCGGTGGATGTGTTGGCGAAGAGCAATGCCAACGTAAGGACACATGTGATCGGTGACGGTAACGTCGCTTGAAAGGAACATTTTCGTACATAAAGAGAGCATCAAACTCACTGACTGTATACTGTCTGTTCACTGAATCTATAGCTAGGCCAGAAGCTTAGCCAACAAAAAAGGACTCCCACTCACTGAGTTGCCTGTAACCTTTAACAAAGTTGAGTGGCAAATAACCTTTGCAGCAACATCCACGCTGCCCAATCAATTTTTATTTGTTTTCCAAATTATAGCTTTTCTTTCCATGTCAAAGGTTAATGGGCAAAACCTCGGGGTTAATGCCACGCAAATACAACTCAGAGCGGCGTTTGCCATTAGTGACGGGTCGGCCTTCTAATTGCACGTTTGGATTCATATTTGCTCTGGAAGGAGTTAAAGGTGAGGCGGCGGGTCGTGGTGACGGTCACGGGTCACACAGGGGAGCATTAAAACATTACACAGAGTCATTGTAGGGCTGAGTGATGGTGATTAAGTGGTAAGTGAAAGCTAATAAAACCCCTGCCATGCTGACAGATGCTTTGATTAATCAATACTATTTGGATGGAGCCATGAGCTTTATGGGTTTCTCTCTGGAGCCGCTCTCACCTGTGATGCTGATCTTGGCCGACCACTTGGAGGTTCCGTCCAGAACAGCCTGTTTGGCTGTCTTGAGGTGGGTGGCGAAGTCTTCTTTGGAGATGTGGAACATTTCCTGGATCACCTCGAACACCTCGGGCCGGTTCTTCTCCCTGATCTTCATGCGCTCCTTCATGGCCATGATGATGTTCTGGGTTTTGTCCTCGGCACCATGTTTGGAGCTCTTTTCCACCGCCCCTGTGAGAAGATTTAAATGTTGCTGTCATTTTGGAAAACAGAACGGAGAGCAATCTAAAGCTGACAGGCAGCCAACCTCCGGGAGAAGAACATACAGTGAAAAGGTAGCAGATATTTTAAGATGTTTTCTTCCCTCTGCTCCTTTTTAGTCTCTGATGCGACCTAACAGCTTTTGAAATACTGATAGCAACCAGTACTTCAACTCTACAGCTGGCAGGGAGTTGGTTCAGGTGGAGGAGGCTGAACCTGATGGGAAATTCCCAGAGAATAAGAAGAAACTCTACGATCCGCTGAGAGCTCCATCTCCATCACTACTGTAACAGCTAAATGTAGTAACCTATACTGACACTCCTAAGAAACAGTAGTCGTATTTGTAGTCTTAGTACTTGAAGCAGAATACACAGTTGCCCCTGTGGTAGCAGAAGTATTACCAAAAACAGAATTGATGTGAGTTATTGAAGTAACTGCATCTTGTGGCAGCATCAGACATTGCAATCCTAGTTGTAGTAACTGAGGTGTAAATGGTATCGTGCAATAGCTAAAGCAGAAATAACAGTTGTAATTGCAGTGAAGCAGAAAGTACCACTGAGTACCACCATTGGTAGTTGTAGTAATATTACTAGTGTTAACAAAGAAGCTGCTTTAATTGAAGAAAGTAGTAGCGCCATCAGTAAATTTAGTCATGAACATAACGCTCTGACGGAGTAGCGGTAGTGCGGTAAAAATAGTGGTAATGTAGTAATAGATGATGTTGTCGTGAATGTAGTGGCAACAGTGTCCTCTGTACTAAGAGTACAGCAACAATCAAGTTAAAGAAATGTAGGTAATAACAGAGGCAGTTCACAAATAGTGCTTGCGGTCGTAAAAATATGCACCAGTGATGGAGCTGGTGCAACTGCTGGTTCGTGTAGTAGTAATTGTCGTAGTTGTAGTGGCATTTTGTAGAGGTCTTAACAGCAGTGAAGTAGTAGCAGTAGTCGTAGTAATGGTAGCAGTTGTAGTACTGTTTGTAGCTATGTGGCATTGAAAGCAACGTTAGAAGTAATACAGTTGTCATTGACTGGATGAACAGTAGTAGTCGAAGTATTTGTAATTGCAGCAGTAAATACATATAAGGCAAGAAGAATGCATGGCTAGGTTTTGTTTTTAGCAGCAGCAGTAGTGGTGATACCAAGCGATCACTGAAGTCATTATTGCAGTAGTAGCAGCAGTGGGAGCACTGTATAAACTGAAGTAATAGTAGTGGTAGAAGAAGTATAATTGGTAATTGTGGTAGTCATTGTAAATCCAAACAAAAGAAGGCTAGGTACATAGTTGCAGCAGCCGTGTTAGTAGTTTCAACACTCACAATCCAATTTTTTTCAAAGCTCCACATCACACACGTCATGCTGATAATGCGATGGAAAAAAGGGGCCCCCACTGCCACAGCTAACCTGCTAGTCGTCTGACCAGCTGTGCACCCAGCAATAATATCCAGTGTGAAACACAATGCGACACAAAGGAAGCTGTTTTCACTGATAAGAGATCACAGCGCCGTCTCACATCTCAAGTGTCCTCATGAGTGCAGATGTGAAGGAGATAAAGAGAAATCCTATCAGGTCAAGCCTGTTTGCATTACGCAGCATTGTTACGCCGGCATCACTGTTACAAATCACTGCGTTTATAACAGCCAGAGTGTAGCTAATCTACTTAAGTGTGTGCGAGGATCGCCGTGAGCTTCACCCCGATCCTACGTCGCCTTTATTAGACCTCGCGCGTACGACACGCCTGCGATCTCAACACTGATTCCAGATTGTAATGAGAAACAGCGACATCAATCTGGGCGTGAATGCATCATGTTCTTCAGCACACATTGGTTGTGGGGGGTCTGCAATATGTATCGCTCAAATCCCCTCTACGGCAGTCACGTGGGCTCGCAGGACTTATGGTCGGTATTTATAGAAATGTGGGGCGGAGGACGGAGCCCACTGAAAAGAACTAAATTACAGCAACAGCTTTCTGAATCGAGAGGAGAAGCCTACGCAAGTAAGTCTTCAAAAGGACGGACACATAGTGAAGGATCTTGTGGAGCTGAACCAGGGGTTCAATTTCAGATTCAATTGTTCCATTTTGCTCCTAATCTCACCTATTGTCATGAAATCTGGGTCACAATCAATCATCCGCATCACTCTAATGCCCCATGGTTCTCCCACACTCCAGCTGAGACAGCAACCCATCATCTTACTTTGTAAACAATCGGCGTTGAGCAGGTCCTGGCACTTCTCGTGGCATTTAACACCGCACTCGGAGCAGCGCATGCCCTGCCGGGCGATGCCCCACAGCAGGCCTTCACACTCATGGCAGTAGGTGGGCGCCGTCGCCGTCCAAACCTCAAAGTTGTGCGGTGTGGTGGATGATATCGGGTAGATCAGGGCCTGGAGAGTCTTCTTGAAGACGTGCAGTTTCTGGGGAGAAAAACAAATCATTGCTTGGACGCAAAATGGAAAACAACTTTCTGCATATTGATTTCCAGAGACAATCACGAGTCCTACAACTGCTGAGAGACCAATATCACTTGATCATCTCTCAGATTCCCAGTAAAGGGCAATTTGCTTCAAACTCGTATGTCATCACTATTGAATAAATTATTGACTTCGAAAATCGCATTTTCGCCATTGAATAAAGAGACCTGCACTTTTTATCTTCAATGCAAATATCACAGCAGTAGGACTCCTTGAGTCAGCAACAAACACACTGAAGTCAAATTGAGTCACAAGGCTGTTAATGGCTGAAAATGTTCAACTTAGTTCTCATTCCCTTCATCCTCGCCAGATCCAACGTTTGACGTAGTAGTAGCAGTAACTGCAGAAAGTACCAGTGCCATCTGTAGAATTAGTTGAAGCACATTAAGCTCTATAGGTATGGTAGTACTGCGGTGAGAATAGTGGAAGTAGTAATAGTGGTAATAGAATATTCTGTAGAGTGTAGTAGCTACAGTTTGACTTGTACTCAAAGTAGTAATGGTTGCCGTAGTGGAAGCAGCAATCAAATTAAAGAAATTGTGGTTGCTCAAAAGTAGTATTTGCAGTATTTAAATACACACTATATAGTCCTGATTAAGCCACTGGCACTGCTGGTTTGACTAGTATCAATTGTAGTGATAATTCTGGCAATTTTGTAGACAAGTATAACTCCTTGAGTCACACTAGAGTCAAACTTAGACTCAGACAGAGATGCCTTAACCTCGATGTTGTGGTGTGGCAGGGAGTTGGTTCAGGTGGAGGAGGCTGAACCTGACGGGAAATTCCCAGAGAACAAGAAGAAACTCTACGATCCTCTGAGAGCTCTTGAACATTTTGGAGAGGAATCCTGAAATTATGTGACACCACTGACCATTAGTGAGTCATTATTGATCAGACCTTAGGAAGTTCTGCGGTCTGAATCTTAAGATAAGGCTTCAGGAGTCTATCTGGACCCAAGAGCCACATAATGACTGATAGTTTGGTATTTGCTTTGTAACTCATGCTGCTCCAACTTTGGTGGGATAAGGAAAGTTCACACGGTTTGCAGGGCACCAGTCAGCCAGAGGACAAGGTTTGTCAGAACCGCTGCCAGGCCCATGACAAGTGGTCGAAGGAAGACAAAGCGATGAGCCCGGGGTCTCAGGACAACAAGCCAAGGATTACCGGTGGGTCTGATTCAATGGATGAGATACAGTGGAGCTAATTTGTGAGGGAAAAGTCAATGTTGGCCCTGATATAAAGGTAACACAACACACTCTGCATCACAATTTGGTTCAGGTCGCTTCAGGTGAGGTATTTCACAAGCTTGGACTGGAGTCCTGAAATATTGCAGCACAGACGGGATGGACCTTGCCCCTGGTGTCACCAAAGCTCTGGTAGAATTTGGAGACATGAGCCTCATGGTCTTCCAAAGGAGAAGGTTCAGAGAATTGTATGTTCAAGAACAAGCTATTAGTGGTGGTCTGCGCCGTAGAAAGGACAGTGGTGCGCACACCTGGCTTTAAAGGATCACTTCTAGACTAGTTCTGAAAATGAGGTCCAGCACGGAGACTGACTCATGAAACAAACTTGGCAATGTTCTGAACTTGAATCACAAACACAGTTTTTATTGGCATTATAAAGCGCTTAAAATGCATTGTTTTTCTGGCGAAGTTCAAAGTCATAAACATAACAATATTATTCAGAAGAGTGCATGTACGTGCCCTGAAAAATTATATTCTGGCCCCATGTAAACGTTTCTTGTGTTGATCTATCTTACTTCAAATGAGATGTATAATTCAACCCCTACTTGTATATTTCTTCCCAGCATGGACCATAACTACGTTTTCTCTGTCTTTCAACAAGGAACATACTATAGTGTAGCACGATGGCAACTGTGCTGAGACTCTGATATAAACCTCCTGGACTCTCTGACCAAAACCTTTCCAAGACAGCAAGGAAGATGCCCAGGTTACCGCGCACGTACTGGGGAGAAATATGAGTTGAGCACTGGGAGTGTTAATCATGAGCCAGGTTAATATTCCGTGACGACATTTCAGTGTAGAAATGAGCCTCAATTCAGCCACCTCTGGTCAAACGCTGCATCCACAGCCGAGACTGGAGCGACCAGCCGCTGGGATGTGCAGTAGAAGATGATTGAATTAATCAATATGGCTTAAGCTGTCTAAATATGCCTCCTGTTTCCCCACTTGATCCCACTGTGGCAACCTGAATGTCAACAGTGAGGTTAACAGTTTGGAAGTAAATCAGTGTTACATCTCATTAAACCCAGATTAACAGCATCCTCAGTCCAGTGGCTTTGGTCAAGATTCAATCGGCGAATGACTAAAGCTTCTCCTGACCAAACAGTAACGTTGACAAGCGATCCGTCTGCTGCCAAACGGAATCCTCTTCAAATTGAATGCTTTACTGCCGCAACGCTGTCGCCCGGCCCGGACTGTAAAATGGGTCAATTTCTGAGGGCAGGATCGATAGCGACTGAAAATAAAGGTATATGTGAGTGTGTGTGTGTGCGTGTGTAAGAGTATTCTCCTGATCGAGCACAGAGGAGAAGGCGACAAAGAGAAGAAAGGCTATTAAATAAATCGTCTTCCTCCACTGTCCTGGGTCTCCTCCCCCTGCTGACTCTGCCGTCAGTGTTGACGGTGCACTTTAGCACCTATGCGGTGTAGCACTGCCCACTCGGACACACACACTCCAACATCAACCTTTCCACACATGACGAAATGACGGGCGATGACAGTATAACAAGGCCATCTAACACCAGCAGAGTCCATTCACGACAGAGGTCACCGGTCCTCACTGCACTTTTAATGAAAACACAGGAAGCCTGAGAGAGATTTTCCCTCTAATCTGAAGCCGATGAGATGGAACAGATGCCTGAGATTTATTCACTGCTTAGACCATAAGCAAAAACCTTGCTGTCTAATACTGACACCGCCTGCCGAGGACAAGTGTGCTCAGATTCGAACAAGCCTTGGGATGCCGGGTGAGCTCTTCTTGGGAAGACAGATCGGTTGCTTTCGAAATGAACTTCCCAACATCACTTCAACACCATCATTCATCCGTTTTCCATCTTCAGATTTGTTCCATCATGGTTAAGGACAGACTTTTCAAGCCTTTTGTAAACATTCATTTTCTTCTTTTCAATGAAAATATTTTGGTGGATTTTTGGAAACATATCCCACACAGTGTGTACTATCTTGCACACAAATGGCCATTGAGATTTTTAGGTAAGAGCAATATTTTTAACTCCACTGATCTGACACAAATGACCTTGGATAGCTGTGGACTTGTCCGACTAACAAGGAGGAAGATTTCCTCACATGTTTTGCAGGTTTTTAAACCAAGAGAGCCACCTAATGAGTTCTGAAAAAGAGGACACCGTTTCATGAAGCTTCATTGGCACATCACTACAGGTCTGCCGTGCTAAATGATACAGGGTTGATCTGTTAGGATAACAGAACCATAAACAGAACCAACCACTGCAAACTCGATGTGTCCTACAACTTCTTCCTTGAATTTCGATTTAATGCCAGTTGGGATTGTGAATAGTAGTGAGGGGCTGATGAAGCTTTATGAGACATGCCCTCATTTTCAGAGCTCAGTAGGGGCCGCTTTCAGTTCAATGGTTTCATATATATGTTTTTTCTAATCCATTGATTTTAGAGCAGAGAGTGCCATCTGTAGACTGTGAAATTGAAGACAATGTTTCATGAAGCCTTATCAGGTCATCACTATTACCACCTCAGAAGATCAGCTCAACCTCTCTTTTGTGACAACTGATTCCATTGAAATGTCTCATACATCAATATTCCATGGGGAAGGAAAAGTAAGGAGACAACATTGCACGCAAAACCTCACTTGGCGATCGTCCATATTTGTTAGAGTCAGAATGTGTTGGGGAGAGTTTCAGTTGCTCCCTCAACCATGACAGATTTATGAAATTCCAGGCTTTGTATTACCACCAACTGGAGAAAGCAGCTCTGCCCTCCATTCTCCTTCCTCTCCCGTCTCCTGGCACCGGCTGTCAACACTGAGCTGCAGGCTACATGTGTGAGCTCCCCGCGCTGCCCATGTGAGCTAACCCTGGTGACGCACACCACACACCAGCAGGATTGATTGACAAACTGTGAGCAACAAGACAGAGATGGGTATCATCTCACCCTCCTGTTCACCCTTAACTTTCCAATTTCACCACCTTCGGTCCTTGTCAAGCGCTTCATTGACACCGCAAACAGAGTCTCGCTGCTTACACTGCGAATCCCACGCTTTCATCACGTTGTCAGTTCGACCTCAGCAAACCATGCGGGCGCCATTCCAAACCTGCCATATTGTTCCAGCTGACGGTTTTCTGAATCTCAGAAGCAGAAAATAGGTGTGAAGCTACATGGTTCTGGTGAGCAGAAGTGTCTCTGGAGCTCCCAGTAGCATATATGAGCGACATTTGACCTACGTAATTCTGAGACCTATTTCTGCTCCACGTTAAATAAAGATCAAGACGGAGCCTTCGGCAAATCAATACCAATGTAAAGAACGCGTTGAAGCATGTGATCAGTGATGATGGCAACATAGGCATATTATGGTTACACAAAACAGATGTGTCTTTGGTATTGATGAGTGTATGACGCTTCATGAAACAGAGTCCTCATTTTCAGAGACCGCTAGGTGGCACTCTAAGCTAAAAAATATGATTCAGATTTTGAACAGCTATTTCAATGATCCCACATATGATTTTTAAAAAGATAGCGCCACCTACACAGCTCTGCAATTCAGGACACTGTTTCACGAAGCCTCATCAGCAATCACTGTTTTAATGGTCCAGATCTTAGCGCAAGAACAGCAATGTTCTGCTTTTTTTAAACAATCTAAAACAACAAAAGCATCTACCATCAACTTCAAATATATTCCCTCACTCACCATCATAATGTCACCATTTTTGGGGAGTTTCAAGATTAATAGTTGGCATTTATGCTGACAGACAGCCTGTTGAATGACTGTCACCCTCACAGGTCACGATATCAATGTCTTCGAGCCAACTGTACCTATTTAAAGCTTCCACTTAGAATGACTTCTAGCGCAGGTTTCATTCATCGGGCCTTGACTTTGACACATATGTCATATGCCATGAGATAAAGCAGCCAGTTACTCTTAAACCCCTCAAGAAACAGGCAATTTGTTGCTGCCATTTGGCAATTTCATTTAGCAATGAAAATGTAAGGCTCGGATTAGATATATTCTTAAGGGCTATCTTCACATGAATTCCAAATATCACTTTGAGAATACATTGAAGGTTTGTGCTGCAGGATGAAATAGCCCATCTAATCATCAGTTCAAATTCAGTAGTAAAGAAGTAATGGTTTCTCATAGCTGAGTAATCTACTTTGATCAGAACAGAACTGTATCTATACTGTAATAATGTGACAGTAGTACTGCTATCAGTCAAGAAACATCTGTTTCCGCTGATTTCCTGTTGATAAACAAATGAGACATTCTTGATCTCAAAAGAGCTTGTGGCGCAGTTTCCATTACAGTATAAATGATAATGAGCTATCTGCAGTGAACAATAGCGCACTTGCTATTTCCAGGATTTTGGCCCCTGCATCTTTTGAACAAGCGAGTCTCTCAGCGGAGTCCCAGCAGGTGAAGTCGACCCCGGGTTTAGCAGACAATAGAAAGGGCACGCTGCTCAGATCACATGCGGATCAGATCTAAACTCCCGGCCTGCTCGCTGGCCCAAACGTAATGTTCCTTTCTGCTCTAAAAAGCAGATAAATGACAAACGCCATGGAATAAGATAAATGAGGCGACAGCGAGGGTGAGCCGGGTAAACACGAGCCAAAGTGTCGACGCACAAAGGCTGACAGTGCAAACAAAGATGAGACGGAGCTGCGCAGGATTCAGATGCTTCTCACGGGACCGGAGAGAAATTATTAAACGAGTGACATCATTGCCACGGAGTGACACACATGAGCTGAAATATGATTTAGAATTGCGCACACTGAATGAGAAGTAGGCTACACTTCTGCTACCATTCCAGGAACTACTGTAATCAGAAATCCGAGTGAGAAGATGCTAACTGAAGGAATAAATCTCCCGAGACCATCACCAGCTGAACGAGTGCCAGTGAGATAAATGACTGGGTCACGCGTTAGAGATTAGGGAACATGTATGGGCATAAATAAGCAACTTACTCATATGTGTATTAGCAGCACATTAGCCAGTAATTACTCAATATAAAGTAGTGATTAGTGGGCTGTTAAGTCTGACTACATTTCAACCAGGGATGGGAGCCAAAGGTTTATTCAAAACTACTGATAATTTAATGTGAATAAGCAAGTAATGAGTATATTAGTGGTTAATATTGGCTCAGCAGGAAGGCAGCAGAGGAAATGAAAGCAAACCTTTTTTTTTATCATAATGCCTCAGCAGTTATGATTAGATTCTTTCACTCATATAGGACATCGCTTTAGCCTTTTAGCAGCACAGGATCACAAATAACAATCGAGTGGGAGGGGTCGGTCCGTCACCTCACCTCACCTTCAACAATCTGTGGACAGGAATGAGGGAACAGGCCACAGAGAGCAGCATGTGTCACTAAATCCCCCACCACAAACCACAGTTATAATCATCACATAAGTTGTTAATTCTGACTTTACTACAGAGTCTTCGGAACCACTTCAGTGACGCCATGGAGTGGAGAATCTGGCAAGAGATACCTTGAATCTACACACACGTCTAGCGCCAGTCTATTCATACTGGATTAGTATTACATAGGCTGATATTGCCAGATGCTTTTACTGAAATTAAATTCTCAATAATCTGTGCCGATGACATGAGGAAAAAAACATTAACATGGTGAGTTCAGACTCGACTGGAAATGTTATATGCAATATACATATATATGTTCATTATTAATATTAGTTTAATATCAACGGTAATTTGGGCATTTGAATTTCAAATATATAAATATACAAATGCCAATTTGTGACCCATCTTTTCTATTTACTTATTATTTATTACAGTGTGAGTTATGGAACCTTGCCTCATCATTTGTTGATACTTTTAGAATTTCTTCATCATAATTTTTGGCATTTTAGTATTATTATTGTTATGATTAGAATAATTAACAAATGCTTTATTAAGGATTCATTTTGAGGAAAGAATATTTTACTTCTTGGAACTTTTAGTTCTTAAAAACAAAAACAAAAAAATCTGACTTATGAGTCACCGTCTAATTTCCCTCTTCTCCATGTTCAGTGAAGCAGATGCAAACTACTTTCGGCAGACAATCTTGGGGACCATTTTTCTTTTTTCCTCCAGTGACTCTAGTGTGATTATGGACATCAGACTCAACTGAAAATGTTTCTCGATTCATTCAGTTTAGCATTTACATGTGAAATACACTTTTCAATCCAATTTGAAGGCATCAGTTCATCTTTCCAATCCATCTTTTACCAGGATGTTGCTAATGATGTCATCAGACTGAAATACGAAACCATTCCCCTCTAACTATATGTGACTGACTCGTGCAGAGATTTGTTGTCAGGATTTTCCCATTTTTATTTTTTTTTATTTTGCCCTGAGGTGAGACTCACAGGCTCCCGCTGTCAGACTGTCAACCACTCAGCAGTCAGTCTGACAGAATGGAAAAATGATATTTGCTGGGTTTGGTTTTAGTCACGGCTGCAGCAGGGAAGAAAGAGAAGCGCGGCTCTACATTCTTCAAACCCAGAAGGGACTGACACTTGCATATCCATGAAATAAGAAGCGTAGACCTGCCAATATCTAAGGCTCTGGCTCTCATTTGATACTCCATTTTGTGAAGCGTGTTCTAACTGTATTTAACTACATGTGTGTTACATTAAAACAATATATGTCAGTTATATTTATTCAGTACTTTTGCATAATACCTATTATAGCTAATATATATTTTTAGCTGCTTTAGGGACCTCTTCGCGGCAACATCAGGTCTGACTGAGAGCAACAAAAAGACAGAGGGAACAGATACGTTTACCTCTCTAGACCTTAATCTTTCTCTTGGTCTCCTCCTTCTTTCAGCATATAACCCCAAAAGAGTGCGGGAATACAGTAGTATCAGGAGGAAATGTCAGCAAAATTAACTCACTTCTTCATACATACAGAAGGCTGAGCTTTACTCCAAGTCTCAAGTCATTCAGAAAGATAAATATACAAATGCTGGCATAGTATTTTTGAATTCTACTATCATTTTTTCTTACATAAGCAGTAGTAAAGATAAACTATTAGCGTAGCCCTTGAAGACCCTGTATGGACCGACTACAACCTTTACAGCTGTATCAGTAATGTGCTTAGTCACTCTGTTGTGTCACCGCTCCGTGCTGCACAGCACTCGAGCATGTTCCTGCTGATGCGTCATGTGTTGGTTCTGGTGGGGTGACCAGTCACTCCATGTGTCACGAATAACAGCCGGCCAAAAGTGACCGAGCCACAGCTGGACTGGATCTTGTTTTCAAAATAAACCTGTGTTTTAAATGTGGTGATGCAGATTATTTATTTTTTGTCAGGAAGGGCTGAGACAGTCAGTCGAAGCTAGTTCTGTTTAGTGCCTTGAGCTTGCTCCACAAGAGGTTTCTATCTCACAGCAAGACAGGCTAACTGGACGACATCTCAGCTGTTGGGCCACACGCCTGAGTCATGTTGGATTCATAAGCTGGCACGCCACGGTACCCCATGTGAAGGTCTTCTCACACACCTTGCTGGCTCAGTCTAACCCCAAAACATTCTGTCGACATCCATATTTCACCAAGGGCGGCTTGACCCTTTATCCATGTAGGACAACAGCAAGCTAGATTAAGTCTCACTGGGTAAAACACTGAAAGACCATGACGTTAAAACAGTTTTGCCATGTCTTGTGTGAGAATTTAACATCCACAAACTTAACATCAGTGATCTACGGAGGAGATTTTCAGAGAAACCCAAAAGGAAGCTGTCGGACACGTGTCAAAGTCATGGCCAAATTTGGACCTCAATTTCATCTTAAGTGGCCCGGAGGAGTGTGAATTAAAATTGACTGCATGTCCCTCCAGGAACATCCCATCTCACAGTGGGTTCTGGAGTCATGTGCCAATCATATGGTTTGATAAAACTCAGTGCGAGAATGAGGGAGGAAAACCACACTGAGGTGTGAAGGGTGATGAGATCTGGCCACGGAGTGGTGTGGCAGGTGCTGAATAACGTCCTGCCATATAATTGCTATTTAAAGTCCCCAAACAGCACCACCAATAAGCAGCAGAGCCACGTAAGCCACTCCATTTACTCCATTGAAATGCCTATGCGTCAACATCCAACGCTGAAGGCTGCCACCGGCGTCAGTATAGGACACACAAGTCCACTTACCCAACGTCAATATACTGTATTACGCCAAGGGAGCGAGGATGGGTCAGATCCTCCGTTGTGGTTTGGTCGCCACAGACATTTTCAACTTTGAACTCCAGTCATGTTCTGTAGACGCAGTCACCACAACATACAGTACGATGTGTCTGAGGTCTACATAGTTCTGATGCAGATTTTAAAACTGATCTCTCGTGTTCAAGTTATCGGGGAGTCATGCAGGAAGATGTAAGGGGAGTGAAACACCAGATAGCAGTGAGGTTGAGAAGCTGAGCCCAAATACAATTTCATCCACAAGATTCTCTCCCCCAAAATCAAGGCGATCAATTTGTAACACCCCGAGTGCAGTCAGACGTTGCCTTTACACACCACAGCAGTGATTTCAGTCTGGCACAGATGGTTAGTCGTGCCTGCTCGCTGGTTTTGCCTGAGCTCACGGGGTGGAGCTGGCATGATAAGAGAAATGGAATTCTTTCAGAGGCTTGAATTTTGTTGCACTGCCAGGTCTGATTAAGACTACTTATAATGAACTGTCAATAGAATATTCATTCATTTAGAGAAAAAAAAAATGAATGTCTCAAGTTGATTCACTCCCACCCGGGGATCATTTGTCTGACCAGATTTCATTTATCAGAGAAACTAGTTTAGGGTTCAGGTCCAACACGTTCTCGCTCCTGAGACGTAGCATATTGACGCTCGACATGTGTAATTTTGGTTCTTAGGGTGATGCGCTGCGAGTAAAAAAAGCGACTAAGGGGAAAGCCACAAGATGACCCTAGTTTAAGCCTCCGCTCTTGAAATACAAGTTCATGTCACTTGGTATCTAGGGTAACTTTTCAATTCAACTGGAAGACAGAACACATGCTTCAACTGAGTGCCTCATGCGTCAACATTCAAAGCAGACAGCTGCCTTCGAAAACTACCGCACCACACCAAACTGTAACTGGATTTCATGAGTGAGTCGGAGGTAAGTAGTTGGGAGACAACCCGGACATACCCACAGTCCTTAGCTTAAGCAGAGCTGACAGTCACCGTGCCACAAAAATAAATCGGAAAGTTTAAGAGTCTGTGCAATCCGCTTTCCAGCTCCATGCGACCAAACAATTGGAATGGCTGTCCATAGATTAAATTCATTTAATTGCACTGAAGCTGAGTTTACTCACGATAAATAACACATTTTTAATCTGTTAGGAATGGAACTCAGTGGAAGAAGTTCTCAACAGAGTGGCCAATAATGCAAACATTTGTTTACCCCAACAACCCACCATAATTTATTGATACTGTCAAGAACATTATTTAGCATAACCTCAGAGGCTTAGAACAGCATTCTAAAGAGCATAACATTGGAAACATTATTGGCCACTCTGTTGTTGAGAACATCTTTGTTTAAGTTAGAGCAGGTACACAACGTGGGAGTCATTTTCCATTAATCATGAGTTAAGTCAGCTTCAGGGCGATTCATTGAGATCAAAAACCTTCATCTATTGACAGCCCTATATGCAAACACCACCTCAAACTCCTTCACCAGAGCCAGCTGAAGCCAGCTCAGGTGGTTCAGCCGTCTTGTTAGGATCCCTGCTGAGGTGTTCCGGGCACTGGAAGGAGTTGGCATGGCCGTGTTTGGAAAATTATTTTAGCTCCTACTCCTGCAGGGTTGATGACAGCGGCCCAAACAATAACCAGCTGCTGCTGCCGTCTCATCCAGCACTCTCTGCTCCTGTGAGCATCTCTACATGGCCAAACTACCTTCCAGCCACACGAGTGGCTCTGACTGTTTACATAGTCGGCTTTTGGACTCAGTCACAACACAGGAATTCAATAATGCATTCGGAATGTAATTACAATTATCACTGTTGTTTAATTTCCCAACCCTAAAGCCAGTCTACGACAAAGTCCATCGTCTGTCGCCTGGTGATTTTTAAAGCTATTAAAAATGTCTTTTATTGTATCAGGTCGGCAAAAAAAAACAATAAATCATTTCAACTTGTCCAAGAGAAATTTGAAATTGTTCACTCTTCCTACGTCTCTCGACTCGACTTTTTCATCTGAGATTATTTTAGCTCTGACCACATACTCGGAACATTCTCATCTTTCCCCTACACACATTATCCTCCACATCTCACATTTCCTCTCTCTTCTACACTGACACTGGTTCAGTCCTCACAGGAAAAGCTTTCTCCTCGACTTAATGCAGCAGATAAATCTCTGACATCTGCTCGGCCTACTTACCCTGACCACACAATCTGCGGCTTTGCTCGGAACTCTACCCTCAACCACCAGTCCTGAAACCCTCCCGTGTTGGTTCCTAATCACAACACCGGACGTCAGAGAGGATTGGGTCGCTGCAAGTGTGGTCAAAAACATAAATTAATCAAGTCAAGAGCACTGAATCTTTGTTGGTTCTGGACTACCTTTGACACAAAGATGACAATATTAAAGCCAGAGGTGTCGTCCTGCGACTCATTGACACAAGCTATACTGATGTAACAGCTCTTAGCAACTGTGCAAGTGGCCAGCTAAAACAGCCTAAAGCCCTCAAGACAACGGCGCCCATGTACGAGTCTCCCAATAAACTTACGCTGTGCACCAGTTAGCTTTGAAGAGGGAAATCGTAATTGGTAATGACATCACAGACAACTTCAGCGTGTTCCAGTTATCCAAATAGCAATACAAGAGTGACGTCCACAAAAATTCTAAGCATCTCCACGATCAATATGTGATACGTTTGCAACTACAAAACCTGCCAGATGAAGGAGTATAAATGAATACATTTGTTTCTTTGGGCTTCTTTCTCTCCACTCTCCAACTTGGAAATAAGGTGAGCCTCAATAAAAACATCTGCACTGGCAACACGCTTGACTTTGGCATCTGTACCAGATCTTGCACGCCAAAATGTTTACGGTTTGAAAGAGCCACTGGCAACTCCAGTCACAAGTAGCAAATCATGTGGAACTTCAGGTAGGTCCAATGAAGCTCCGGA
Source organism: Synchiropus splendidus (assembly GCF_027744825.2). NCBI lineage: Eukaryota > Metazoa > Chordata > Actinopteri > Syngnathiformes > Callionymidae > Synchiropus > Synchiropus splendidus. The sequence continues at coordinate 31,789,689 of NC_071338.1, forward strand.
ACAAGCTCCACCTTTATGAGACTGTCACTGGATATAACACAAGCTTTTTGATCTCAGAAACATTACATACACATACATTATTTATTCGCCATTTATCGTGAGTTAACTCCACTTCTGTGCAATTAAATGAAAGAAATAAATTTCAGAAATTGTACTGATGGAGCTCTCATTTGAAAATAGTTACACTGAACGAGTGCTTCAAAGTCAAAGAAGATAGAGCTGAGGGCAACACCTGCTGAGCTGGGAAAATGAGGACACTGCTTCTTAAGCCTGTCACAACATAGAAAAGCCGAGAAACCTTCAACTCTGACAGTCGTTAACAAATTCCATCTAGGCATGTTGCCTCCTGTGAAACCTCAACATCCTCAGTGACAGAAGCTATTCTGGAAGTGCCACCCAGCCAAAAGCCACACGTGGCACGAGATGGCCATATTAAAAGCAACAATAGATATTTTCTGTCACCAGGCACTGAATTGTGCACCACAGAACCTTCTATACAAACCAAAGTATTCTGACATGCATGTTATTCAGGTTACCGCAGGACTAGAACTGACTAGTTGCCAAGTCATTACTTTAAATGGCTCACTTCCCACCACCTTGTGCAGGTAATTAAACGATGAATGGATGTCCAGATGAAAATAAAAGCCAACCCTTGATCCTCAAAGCCTCTTACTTTTTAAAGCAGCATCAGCTCTTCCTTGTTAGCCAGAATAAAAACTCATCAAGGACATTGCTCAAAAGACTGAAAGCAACTGACTTCAGTCTCCAAAGTGCCCACAATTTTAATTAACTCCACGCTACGTTTCAGGAAAACATGAGAACATCCTGTCACACACGTCTGTAAGAGAAGCGCAGGAAAAGCTCGACCCAGAAGCACTTGACACACTCTATTGACCGTCAGCATGAAAATGATAATGTTGTGTACTCACCAGGTCCTCGTTATTCAGGGTAGACCGGTTCACCAGAGCGAACGAGATGCCTGCCTTTCGAGCAGTGAGGGTCTAAAACGAGAGACAAACGGTGAGTGTTTCTTTGAAACTGTGGGATATGTTGAAGTCCTAGCAAGTCTGACGAATGTCGTTCTTCTGATGACAACACCCAAGCATCCATCCATCATCCTCTGCTGACTGAAGGTCAGTTCACAGTCAGCAGCACAGGCAAATTGGGCCAGACTATCCTCTCGCCAGACACCTCCTGAAGCAAACTGTAAAGATACCTAAGCGTTTTCAACCGCAGCCAAAACGAGTTGTCCTTTGTTTGCCTCATCCCAGTTACATGTACTTAATTAAGGTCAGCTGTGACCCGTCCGTGGCTTAAACAATGTTGACAACACTTTGTTTTCCCCCTCGGCCATCAAACAGTGGCGTACAACCTAAGAGAGGGCAGTCAAAAGAACTTAGATCCACTTGTCCTGCGGGTTTGCCTCAACGATTCATGAAAACCAAAGGGCTCATAGATCCTTCAACACGAAGGCGTACCACATGTAGGCGACACTTAGGCAAGCTGCTATGTTGAAAGGTTGAAGACCTTCTGGAGGGCTTTTGTCATCTCCGGACAGCATTATTTAAGAGAATGCTGAGGGTCAACTGTGTTGGTTCTGTATGAGGGCTTGTCTCTTTGTTCTTCGATGGAGTACTCAAGCAAGGTACTCCTCAAACCTAAGACACTATAGGTGCCGTCAAATCTCAGAATCAAAAAGATACTTTCTCAGTCTTGCTCTTCAACTTAACCTCATGAGAATCCAGTTTTGAGGATCAGAGTGAGGATTAAGGAAGGAATAGGAATTCACCCCAAGAACTGACCATGCCACAATCAGACCTATTTAGCTCTGATTTTTTTTTGTTTTTATTTTATTTTTTCACACAAACATCCAATTACACATCTATGTAAATTGAGCTAAGATATGGACTCATATTTTTGAGTGTAGGTTGGTTCATTTTAAGACCTATCTTGTGTTTCCTCCCCATCCAATGGTGTAAACCAAAATCAAGACAACAAGCCCCCAATGAGATTCCACTGCTCTCCCAGATTCCACTTTTTCATAGTCAACTGGGAACATGAAGGAGCACTTTCTGACAAACTGTCCATGGACCTGAATACAGATTTTTGATCTGTCTCGCTTTTCGAGCACAAAAAAACAGATTTAAACCATCACCAAACGGAAACAGAGAACCATGTGTTTCCTCAATAGAGTTCTGATCTGCTGGTCATCTTTAAGCTGGAGGTTGACCATTTAGGTAAAGCCCAGTAATAACGAAAACAATCCGTTTCCACTCTATTTCCACCCATATTACCTCAGTGAGCACCTCACAGCTGCATTGATGTAACGTCACTATGCCAGCTGTGTCACCATGACAGATGAACAACTCTTATTAGGGGAAAATGAACGGGTGGAAACCCCTTCACAGGAAGATCACTCTCTCCTAAAGTCTGAGCTCTTGTCCAATCGAAATCAGATTTGTGACGAAAGCTGTAATGACGGGGTTTGTGTGTGATCGAAGAGAGAACTTACCAAAGCCTGTGATTTCCCAGCGGCCGCAAATTGAGAATGAAAGAAACACAGAAACTGTATTAGACCAGGACTGGCGACATAATACCGTCAAGCACAAACAGCAGAGTAATTGTGTTTATCCGAACTGAGCGCATCGGTGTCTCACTGCCATGCAGGACTGCTGTTTAGGGCATAGAGCTCTTGAGAAACAATTGGAGTTACTCAGCCTTGGCAAGACTCCACTTTTTGTCTTTCACTCATGCAGTGATTTTGTAAATTGCAGTCATGCTTGGCATTTATCGTCACTCTTCTGTTGGATGAAGCTTTGATCATATTTTCTGCTGTCTGCTCTGCACATTGGTTTGACGAACACAAGACGCACACACAGCGACTCACATATGAGTGAAGACATCTGCACAGCACAACACCGACTCACACGCACACACATCTGCCCACAAACTAAAGCCTGAGATAGACTGTGCGATTTCAGGTTGGCGGCTCAACTATTTAGGGATGGAGAATAAAATAGTCAGCAGAGTAAGGGCTGAAAGACGACGCTCCGGTCCAGTCGACTTCATTAAAACTCTGCCGTTTCCAAAGCGGTGCTGCAGCTTGAGTTTAGTGTCAGTCATAGCCCTTAGTAATTAACTATATTGCATGAGATAACATGGCTAATTTGACTTTTGAAAGGTTTGCGCGTACTAAAACGACTTGCACCGACTAAAGTCAGCATTTGCAGAGGTTCATAATAGTCTGTTTGCTTTGCAATGGAGACGCTATTTGCGAGGTTTAAGCATGATTTTTCTCAGAGGTGAAAACTGAAATGAATTAATGTACCTCATGCGATTACAGTATCCATTCCTTCGGTTCTTTTTGCGGTAGTAGCAGAAAACATTGTATCAATGAAACACACATCGTTTTTATCAACCGTACTAGTCTTTCATTTGGGTTAAATAACTCTATTACTATTTCTACTGAGATAATAGGGGGTAGTATGATGTAAAGGGAGCCACGAAATTCTCTTCTCACTGCCCTGGTACTTTGTCCACACAATACACAATTGGAGCTCTAGAAGATTCAGTTTCAATTTGCAGCAGTGTCTTGAGCGAGACACATAGCAATCTGTGCAACAACTAACATTGCTTTTACTAAGAATAAAATGCTGTATGTTTTATGACAGATGTGAAGAACGTAAATAACTACGGTGTTAAGCTAATGATGGGTGGCAGATTAACGGTCAGACAGTGTGATGATATGGCTAAAGCCATATCAGCTTTGCTAAAGGTTTGTTGCCAACTTGCAAAACTCTTTTTTTTCCGCTTTAAAATATGCAGAGATATTTAAGATTGCACGCAAGTGTTAGCATCATACAAAGGTGCCAAATAGTTTGAAAGGCTTTTGCAGCAATCAATATGCAGTTTGAAGGTTTACATGGACACGTGTCGAGCTAACACAACATTAAGACAGCAATGATGTAAAAGCCTAAATTTGTATAGTGCACAACGGCTTTCACTCAAACACTTGACCGTTGAGAGAATGTGGCTCATTTGAAGGCGGCAATTTATGTGCAAAAAGATTTGCTCCCGATCTAAAATGTGCAAAGTGGTAACTGAGACTGCACACAAGCGTTTGCGTCATACAGAGGTGACGAATAGTTTGTATGCTTCGTACGTGTTGAGCTACCGACGGGTGGGAGATGAATGGTCTGAAGTGATAAATTCAAAGCCTAAAATCGTACAGTGCACAGCGGACTTCACTCAACCACTCAAACAACACGTACACAAAAGACACTCGCACAAAAAGAACAATTATCCATAATGAGTTTGAATCCACTGACTCTGGGTGACCAGAGATTGAAGAAAAGAAACAATAATCCCACAGATTACGTCATACAGAGGAATGCAGACACTGACAGCTGACAATATTGGATCAGTCTTTACCACGACCCTCGCGTCTGTTCGGCCCAGCGATGGTAAAGATCCATGGCAGCCATGGGGAATGTGGGAGGGACCTCTACATGAACTGAGGTTGTTGATGTAAGTTTATCAACATGCACCAGCACTGCTGAGGTTGCTGCAGGCAATGTGACCCACTGTCCAGATGGTATCTGCTTAGCCGCTCTATAGATTCTTAATCCATCTTAAACTTTGTGTTTATGCTTTGTTTCAGTCCGTGATAATGTGTGCTAGCTAGCCGGGCCGTCCATTCCAAACAAGCGCTGCTGCTGCCCTGAAGCAATCGCACAGCAAACGGGGGACATTGACAAAGGAGAGGCATGAGAGGGGAGGACCAATTAGATCGCCGACGACTGACTTCATCCCTCGTGTAAAAGGCTTGTTCTGCGTCGCTTTTACATGATTTAAAAGCCTCACACAGTTAAATCAGAAGCCAATGAAGTCTCTTTGATATATTTTTGGGTTGAGTTGTCAACATTTCAAGTTCTTTTGGGCACCTGCCGAGGCCGTGGAGAGAAAAGAAGCGTCAATGAGAAGAATCGGCCAGGCGGAAATCTGACAACTCACTGAAAAATATCACCCATAGAAGTTATGGGTCTGTATGGGAATGGCAAAATATTCATAAATAATCAGTAGAAGACGACAACCCATACTTACCAAGACATTGTTGGTTATTAATTTCATGAGAGATATGAACAAATACAGCATCAACTCATGTCGTTCACTGTGATATTGACATTCATCACAATCCGAGTGTATGACATCATATTGGCAGAAAATGCATGTTCTTCACAAAACTCCTTCATTTTTACGTTGTCAAAGATGAAAACAGTCAACATAGACACACAGGACAGACATGGAATGGCACAGGACGGACAGATATAAACACACGCGTGGCTATCATTGGCAGATTCCAGTCTGGCTGAACTACTGCATCAGGCATCTCTGCGGGATTTACTGTGACATATTGTAGCAGTAAAACACAAATGGCAAAGCATCAGAGGATAAAGAGCTCTCGGAGGGCTCAATAAACCAGTTTTACATAGTAGTATCACTTTAAAAGGGCTTCACACAAGATAAAATTGACCTGTTTATTACCATTACAATACATTGAGTATTTTGACTAATATTACAGTGGAACATACCGGGTTCTTAAAGTGTCACCGACACACCTCTGGAGCAATGCATAAATATACAGTATGATATGATCACATAATGTCTTCAATGGTGGTTCTGCTGAATTACAACGCAAAGAGTAAATTGAGCTCTAAGTGAATCAAAGCCAGAACTGGAAACAAGCCTTTGGGACATCGCTCTGCAGATTATTTCACCCTGAAAGTTTGAATGACTTGAATGATCAGTTTGAATAGACCTTAGTAGATGGAAGCATCTCACTGGGCAGCAAAAGTGAAGAGAAATGTTTGAAAAATACTGTTAAGTTGACCCAAGGAACCTTCATTTCTCGTGAGTTTAGGGGTGACCTGGTCATCCATATGAAGGTGACATTCTTTGTCCTAGAAAAATGAATGTAATGTATTCACATAAGATGTAACTCCAAAGGCATAACGTTTGACGATTGCCACGTCGCACATGCAACGCAGAAGGTTGACTTCCGCGTCAACATTTGAGCCAAAGGCCACCTGACAATCTTCAATATGCTACACCAACAGAGTGACAATTAACCACCTGAAAATACCCACAGGCTAATATTAAAATAAATACTGTGCGATATAGGACAACATGATGTCTCTCAAAGGAATGGAATGAATGGACAAAAAACTCATTTTCAAACTAGTTTCAACCGTTATTTTCACAAGTGCTGGGGTCTATCCATCTCTGCGGTGCTGCCCCAAAGTGGCACATGTCAAACTAAAGATGGATGACTGGCTGACAGTCAGGAGTCCCCCAAAATATGGGGCAAAACAACCATACTTTAGCTTAATCCAAAGTAATGTGGGACACCTTTTAGTGTTTCTTTTTTCCATTGAAACTTGCCAATTTCCAACCCCTTGTTCCAACATTAATTGCTTGACAACACAGGAGTCGATCTATTCATGCTGGATTTGTAAGATAGACTGTTGAGCACATGCAAATCATGGACTAATTTTAAAAGATTTTTGACCCAAATACGTACTTTACTTGCATATCATCTCTCTGGTGAGGATTCCGCTTTGACTGGGGTGAGGGTCGTTACAGGTGACTAGGAGTAGGAAGCAATGTTGCAGCCCAGTGAGATACTAGATTCTCCACTTGCATTAAGCCACTGGTTTCACACTTTGTTGTAACAGAAGATAAAAGTGAGTATTAGCTTAACACTATGAGCTTTCTCTGAGCAGCTTTTAGGTTGTCTGTAGCATTTGGGTTTCATGAGATGCCAGTGCCTTACGTTGCAAACAAAACTTCCCTAGCAGTGAACAGTAACAGTTTTTTTCTGTCTTTGAGCCATTGGCCAAACACTCCATTGGATTACTAAGTGATAAGGACAGTGTCATTCAATCTTATTATGTTATCATGTTGTCACCAGAGTGACATTCGGCTTGTTGTCGACAGCAGCCATTACACTCACACCGAGTCGCATTCCAGCATTGTTGGGTAATGTGGGGTCACTCAGATAGATTTGACATAAATCACACACAACCTTGTCGAGGCGGATGACTCACCAGGTCTCGGACAAGAGGCACTGTCCTCTTGCGCCGTAAATCTGGCATGCTGTCAATACCGTAAAGAATGCTGCCAGCCCTGGAGAAGCAGACAGATTTAAGGTGCATTAATATCATAATAATACCATGTTGGAAGAGACATCACGATAATGAAACACACACACGGGACGGGGGGTGATTTACAGAGTCGGGACACACCATGGATCACGTCTCCCACTTAATGTGTCACGGGCCTTTCTCTGCTCTTAAAATGGACCTTCGCTGGGACATTTACGACCTACTACATAATAATTCTCAAACTGCTGAAATTCTTACTTTAAATTACGGCTTGCATAATCTTCTAACGTTCCTCACAGTGAGTCCACACCATCACTTTTCTTAATCATCCTCTCTTCGTGTCACAAGATGCTGGGCCTGAGCAGAAAGGAAGACTGCAGGGCTAAAGAAAACTAAAAATAAAAATGGGCTACAAGGTTCTCCCTAAAGCTTAAGCAGCACAGGAGCCCCAGGAAATTGATTTGAGGAGTTTTTGTCGACATGTAGTGACTCGCAATGTCAGGGCACCACCGCCTTCAGTTGAGGAGGCCTTTTAAGGTAGACCAATGCACTCTGCTTTAGTGATCCCCTTTAATCTCAGATTTTCTCAGACTCATGGCCGTCTCCAAGTCAGTTCTAACCAGACACGCAACTGGATTGTTGTGCGGCTTGCTTTGCTATAACTACCGAGCCGACCGCTGGATGGTAACAAATACTTCAAATACGTCTTTACTTTGGTGTCACCCTCGAAGAGTCTTCATCCAGTCTCTGGTCTTAGTTGTGAATTGTTCTCAAATAAAGACCCATTTACACTCAACATGGACACAGCCTTCTGTCCGTGCTCTGCCTTCATTTACTCCGTATTTCTGAAGGTTTCCACAAAGCTTATGGATACGGACTAAACGGAGCAGTACCACCAAACCGTGGCAGTGTTGCTGTTACAACCCAACATGTAGCTATTGAGACAAGAAGACATAACAATGGTGCAAATTCCAACCACCGCCTCCAACAACGCTGCCTCCGTTTTCCACTTTTGTGCAAGGGGTAGTTGATCCATACTTCTTCCAAAGTCGCCATGTTGGTTCGAGTGTGTTGACTTTGACTTGTTTTGACTTGCTATATGCATATATAACACACACACACACTTCTGTTCGGCAACAGTGAAGCCCAGAAATAGCAAATGAGTCGATGAACCTGTGTTACTCGGAACAAGCTGACCTATCTTTCAAGTCTTGGTTCACAAAACTGACTTGTTTTTAATAACTGTTCGCCCTGTTCATCACTGTTGTCCCTTGTGCGCTCAACACACTTCCACTTTTCTCTTCCCCTCCCATGAGGCTTCACAGGCGTCACCTCAGCTCTCAATCAAAGCCAGTTCCACGACCTCAGCATGGCATCAAGGTCCCAGCATCTATACATGGATAAATCTCCTCCAGCTCTGGTGTGGGGCCTCTCGGCGACATCGCAGGCGAGTCCCTGCAGATACACAATGTGACACAATACGCTGGCCCTCGCTGGCGCCTGGAGCCGCGGCCTCTTTCCCTCGCTTGTGCTGCAGATGGCTGCCCAGCCAGCCGGGCTAACAGAGGCTAAATATGTGTATGTTTGACCCCTCACAGGGCGGGACTGGTTTAGTGAACACCCAGCTTTAAACATTTGGATACAAGGAGCGGCGTTCAGATGCTGCATCAGTGGGGAGAAAGTTTTTGAAATTTCCAAATGATTTGTGAATCAAGTTTCCTCAACTGTCCACCATCTTGGCCTTTCCACAATAAGAATTATATTTTTCTTTTGCATTTTTTTTATTATTATTTATTATAATTATAATAATTAGGCATTTAGAGAATTCTAAAAGAAAAATGGACAAATATTTTAAATGAGTTATTATGAAATAATAATAACAACAACAATAACAATAATAATAATCATCATCATCATCATCTGAATTATGAAAGAAACAACAACGACCTGGAAGTTTCAGTTTTGATCCAGGAAATTACATGTTTTTAAAGGCTTTGAAATAATTTATACAAAAACCTTCGCAAAACAAAAAAAAAATAAAATAAAATAAAAATTTAGTTCATCAATCATGAATATGATTTAAAGCAAAATAAATGAATGGGATTATTAAATAACATTTTAATTTAACGAAAGTAAATGATAAAATAGGATATATAAGAACTAATGTTTCTCTTATAAAACAAAAAAATATATATCATATCATAAATGTATAATTGTTGTTTTTTTCCCCTCTCTGGGAAATAAATGGAAATAAGTTGGGAGTGTTTTGATTTTATTTATGAATTAGTCAGCATTCATAGTCAATAGTAATAGCCAACAAAAGCGAATGTGGAATTCATATAGAGGCCCTCGTTATAAAAAAATCTGAAATAAAATAAATATTTCAAGTGAGTGATAGATAGACAGATGGATAGATAGATAGACAGATGGATATATAGATGCTCATGAAAAGAGAATTTTTGCTTCATTTAATTGTTAGGTGCTGAAAACGGGATGGGCAACTCTCCCACGTGTTCATCAACACTCAGCCAGGATGAAAGGCTCAAATGAAGCATGGAAGTCTGAGACCTGATTCAATGGTGAGGTCATCAAGAGCGCACCGCAGGGAGATTCATGCCAGTTTGGAGATTGGGTGGTTGACATGGTGCCATTATTAGGGTTGCACGCTGGAGATACGCTTCTGTGTGTGTGTGTGAGAAGACGGGAAATGGAAAAGTACCAGTGATTCCAACCGAAAAGCGAGACTGCACTCACCCCACAGACTGCAAGCCCAGCACTTTGGGGTCCAGAACGTTGCGTGGCTGCAGAGAGAGGGGAGGAAATCAGAAAGTGAATGTGCATTTATGGTATTCTGAAGCAGGCAATATACATCGCGCAGGGGAGTCAGTTTGGGATAAAATAATTGGCGGGAGAGGTACAGGACGAGGCGGGGAGGGAAGCACCCGAGGCAGAAGACCACATTATTCCACATCAATGTAATTTCTGGGCTCAAGATAGAGAATTTGGCCGCTCAGTGAGCTTCAGGCCAGTCGATTGTGTAACCCTCCTCTTCACTGACCAAAGTGTCTGGGTGGAGTGGACGCAAGAAACACGACAATTCACGCATAGTTCACGGACGACTTCTGTCATCGTCCAGGATATCGTGATTTAGGTTACGATCAACTGGCACCACAAACTAATTCAATGTTTTAAAGGTCTGATTTTGGAGGTACTACATTTAAATACAAAATATAGAGCCAACTACATTTGAAAAAATATATATATTTTTTGAATAAATTGTCAGAAAAAGAAGTAACTATTAATGAAAATAATAATCACTGGACAGAAACACAGACTTGATATTTGCATGGAACAGGAAGTCAACACAACAGAGCATTGATACTCCAAACACGTTCGGTATACTTCTTTTCAGCAAAACTTCCAATACAAACTCAGAGTATTTTGAAAACGTATGTCATTAACTTTTTTAAATTAGACAATTTTCTGCTTTATCATTAAGAAGCTTCCCAGGGATGACAGGAAAGCGAGGTTCATGGCTGAGCCATATGACCATGTGGCCGCTGGTGAAAGGGTTTTCATGCTTCAGGCAGTACCAGCGTATATCAGCAAAATAGCAAGACAAAATATTAAATTCAGACATTTACTATTGAAAGAAAAATCCCTCCTGTGATCAAAAAAAAAATAGAAAATCACACACTTGGCAAAAAAAAAAAAAAACAGACATCACAACACAACACATGCAGATGCGAGCAAAACGACAGATAAAAAGAAGAGAATAAAAACCTGCGTGTCCAAAGCACTGATGTCTGGAGGAGAAAACAACACAAGGAGGTTAGACACCAGCAGACTGACAGTTAATTCAAGTGGGAGACTTTAAAGTTAGAGATGTTAGAGAAACAGACACATTTCATCAGTGACACAGACTTCAATACACAAAAAGACAAAGTTGGATTTTAGAGGATGTTTAGTTTGTTTCTTCTGCTTCACTGCCTCACTGATACAGTAAACCCTTCATTATTGTGGGGGTCCAGATCCCCACAGTAGAAAAAGCAGGCGTTTATTTTATTATTTTCAGCAATATGAAGACTTCAAAATCTCTCTTCAAGCTGCAATAAAGCTTTCCCTCTACTCTCCTTTCCTTCACCACTCACTGTCTCTACGGTTGTTTTGGTTCAGTGCCAGAACCTAGTGATGAGTGTGAGGCTTCATGAATCAGTGTCATCATTTTCAGAGCTCTGGATGTGCCGCTGTCAGTTAAAAACTGATGTGTGGTTTCATGGCAACGGTTGTTCTAATCCAAAGATTTTAGAGCAGAGAGGGCCATCTAGCAGGCTCTGGAAATGATGACACTGTTTCACAAAGCCTCAGAAGCACAAGACTACCAGAACCTTTCGAGTTATCCTGTTGGGCCGTTTTCATCTCAAAAACACCTCAGCACCAATCACATGAATTAAAACCTAATAAAGCAGGAAGCTGGAAGAGGCTACTCTCTCACCCATTGGCCAACAGCGTACTGGGAAGCAGTGATGTCTTGATGAGGCTTCATGAAACAGTGTCCTCATTTTCAGAGCTCAGAACTGTAAGTGGCGCTCTTTGCTTAAAAATGATGTCATTGAAATGGTTGTTCAAATCCAAAGAGCGGCGAGCGCCATCTACTGACAATGAGGGCACTGTTTTATGAAGCTTCATCAGCACATCAGTATTTGACAGCGGAAACTTCATTCATAATACAAATCTAAAAGTCATACGTGAATTAATAATTGTTCAAATAATGTCAAGGAAAGTTTAAAATAAAAAATAATAAAATATGAACTATTACTCAAATAGTCATTTTACAAATGAAAGTTAAATTATAAATGGACTAAGCTTATTCATAATGTATGTCGCAATCTTCGCAGCTGACAATGGACATGAAGAAACCCCACAAGGCTTCTCAAAGCTTCATAATAGATGGATGTGCTCATTCACTCTATAAAACTGACAGTCAAAGATGAATGCAGAGAGTTTTGCAAATGAACACCACCCTGTTTTTAAAGAAGGGTTTCTCACCAAAAACTTATCACTTTCATAGCCAATATGATTTTGAGATACAACCTGTGCCATTTTGTCATATTACAACAACGGCACATCAATATCAGTGGAAACAAAACAGCAGCTGACCAAGCCAAAGGTGTCTTTTGTTTGTTTTGAGTGCAAAAACAACTTCCTGTACGCAGACAAAATTCAGAAATTATGCCTCTTAGGTTCTCCTTATCCCGTCTGACACAGAGAAAAATAAAAATACATATTCATAATAATGTGGATATACACAGCCCAGAAAAAACATGGGTCTCAGCAGGATTAATAAAGCCTCGTGATATACGGACAGCAACATGCACAATAAACACATTTTGTCCAACAACTGATGCAATCGCTTAAGTTTCAGGGATGTTGCATCAACAAAGAGAGATCCCAGCTAATGCTGAACCCAGATGCACTGGTGAACACTTGTGATGGGCTGATAAGGTTTCAAGAAACAATGATTTCAATGAAATCCAAAGATCTTAGCACTGAGAGCGCCATCTAGTGGCCTCTGAAAATGAGGACACCTCATGACGCCTCAAAAGACAGTGTCTCAATTTTCAGAGACCGCTAGATGGCACTGTCTGCTGTAAAATGTTTGGACTTGAACAACCAATTCAATGAAAGCTCACAATATTTCTCAACCGAGAGCCAGTGGCCTCTGAAAATCAGGACACTGTCTTTTGAGGCGTCATGAAACGGTGTCCTCATTTTCAGAGCCCACGAGATGGCGCTCTCAGCTCTAAAATCTTGGGATTTCATTATTTTTAAACTGAGAGCGCCACCTCCTGGAGACAACTCAGCTAGATCATCACCTTCACAATGTTTTCCACCCACTGTTGAGGTCTGTAGATTTGTCTCATCTTAATCTTAAATCAAAAGAGAAGTTGATTTAATCCAGGAGTCCAAGTCCACGACCAGCTGGGCATCAGGACAGGATCAGTGGCAAGGCGGAACAATGTTATTTCCTCCTCCGACCCAATCTCCTGCCACTAAACCTCGCTCCTCATCAATAATCCTCCATGCCAAAGCCTTCCAATTCAAGATGTTCCGTTCTGAGCTCTTCAAATCCACATACATTACCAAGAACAGAATCCGATTTCCGTCACGTATCTACGTGATCTCAAGTATAGGTCAGACTGTTTACAGCACACACTGGACCTGAAGTTTAGATACGGCATTTTCCCAGAGCCCAGTCGGTTAAATATTCATGAATTAAATGTAATTTATGAGCCGATTCATTTGTTAAGGTAATTGCAGATTAACTCATTATCACATGAATTATAAGATGAAGCTGGGCTCTGGGGCAGGTTTGAAAGCAGTGGGAGGAACAGGCGGCCAGAACAAATCCCAAATCACATCAATCTGAGCTAAGCCCACCATAATTAAGGCTCTAACTTTAAGGTGAGACTCAGTTTAGGCAGCAATGGACAAGGTGGAGAGATTCTGGAGTCTGGATAGAGAGACAAATAAAACAGACGCTGTTGCCCCCCAATCTCCAAACAGGATGTAAAATGTATAACTGATCAATATAGTTGTGATATTGCAGCAGAAAACTGATATGCTAAAGCACAGGTTGATGGATGGCACTGAATTACTTATGACATGGCAGAAAACGTCCAACATCTTTCATTAATTAGGTTGAAAAATAATGACGTAATTGTCTTGTTCTTGGAAGATAATTACACAAACAGGTCACATTTCAGTTGAAGGAAATGATTTGCTGATCTGCTTTTATTTTATCACACCACTTCCTTCCATCTGATGGTCATCTCCAGCTTTATCTTTCTGGTTGGCACAATACAGTTTTGAAATATCATCGACATGGACTAAAGGGAGCTTGTTATATCCACCACCAGATTCCGCACCAAAATGTAAACATCTGTTGTTGACCCAAACATGTCCTGGAATTTAATAGAAATCAGTTCATTATTCTTGTGATGGTCAGAAAACAGACCACCACATAACCTCCTTGGTTAAATAATGCGCAACCTGGCAGGACACAATATAAACACCTCAGCATACACAGCATATTAACCAGCCATGACCTGCAGTCTAACAGTCAAGTCTCTGTGGACACAACTTCAGATGGGCTGGGGAGGCTTCATGAAACAGTGTCCTCATTTTCTGAGCTCAGTGGGTGGCACTTTCAGTCTAAAAAAATCATGTGAGGTTACACTGAATTCGTTGTTCAAATGCAAAGATTTTTGATTTTTTGCATATATGTAATGGGCTCTGAAAATGAGGACACTCGTGATGGGGTGGTGAGGCTTCACGAAACAGTGTCCAGATTGTCTGAGGTCAGCAAGTGGCTCTCTAAGTTTTAAATGATATGACGGTTCGTTGAAATGGTTGTTCAAATCTAAAGACTTGAGAGTGGAGAGCACAGTCTAGTGGGCTCAGATAATGAGGACACGGTTTCATGAAGCCTCATAAAGCGGTCACTCATCGTCACCACCTTCATTATCAGTCAAACAGCATTCAGCGAAACCCAAAAGTAGCGGGCGAGGTACACACAGACAGAAAATAGGATTGGTGTCACGCCAGGGTTGTCGGCCATAAAGAAGCATGTCGGGTTAATACACCTTGACAATTAACGCAGTATTCAGGCAGCAGCTACACTCTGAGTCAGGCTGATGACCACGGACCAACCAAGGAAACCCATTTCTACACTTGATTTGTGGCTCAGAGCCACGTCTCCTCAGCACTGGATATGGTGGATTGATGCTAGGTGAGCTGTGTTTCCAGTTCTAGAGTTTCACAGGAAGCACTGCACAAGCCTGCCTCACTTCAAACCCCAAAATTCAACACATAATTTGCACACACATCTCTAAGGTCAACCGCCTGCAAACGCCGTTATTTTAAAAACGAGCGTCCTACTCACGCTTACACAAGGATGAAACTCTTCTGAGGTGGTGAAAGGAAAAGTAGTAAAAGCTTGCTCTCTCCCATTAAATCCCCGTGATGAGCATGGCGGCATGCAAATGACGCCTTTGATCAATGACATTACTTGATTTTCGCACCTAATGGCGAGAGCGACACGGGACATTAGCGAAGCAGAAGCTGTTGCTATCATATTGCAATTTGAGAGACGAGTTGTTAGCAGACAAGCTCTTTAAATAAGCAGCGAAGGTGTGATTGCGGCACTATTGATTCGCGGATGATAAATGGACAATCATGATCTAACAAGCTAAACCACCAAAAACAGCTGTTCACAACAGAAAGATCGACTGCTGCGTTGATAAACACGACGCCTGACGGCACACATCACTTTGCGAGACGCTCGGCGTTCCTCTTTGTTTTGTTTTGCCTGAAACGATCGGCGTATTAATTGATAAAACATTAAAAGTGCATTAACTGAAATTCCTGCAGATTGATCGGGGGAGAGCATCCGGGGAGCGCAGTTCCTCACACTGCCATCCATCCTCACCACAAGTGTGTACCTATTCATATCCTGAGGTCCTTGTTCACGCACTCATTACTGTCAATGCTAAAGTTCCATTGAAGCACGCTGACGATATTGGCCAGATGATGGCATCAGCTGAGCTCCACTGCTGTAAATGTATGACCGACCCGAGAGAGGAAATCGATAACAGTGCAATCATGGAAAAACTCCACTGAAGGCAATGAAACCCTCTTGGTGATTGGAGTCCCACTAGGGTCGACAATTGGACCTTTGCTCTTGACATTATACATAAATAACAATTTCGTCTGACAAGCACCTCGAGTATAGACAGGCAATCGCTTCCTCACACTCACACCTACAGACAATTTAGAGCCATCAATTAGCCTCTCTATGTTTTTAGAGTGTGGGAGGAAACAGGAGTGCCTGAAGCAAACCTGTGAGCAGAGGTCAGACGAACTCCACATAGACTGGAGTTTGGCTCAAATCCAAGGTTGCCTCAAACATGCAAAATAAAACAAGTCCATCATTTTTATGATGATGTTTCAGAGTGAGCACTATTTTGTTACAGAGCTCCTCACAAGAGCGGAGACTGACGGACGATTGGATGGGCAGAGACGGGTGAAGTTGTTCAGCGGCTCATTATTTAAGAGTGTAAGAGGGTGAAAACATTGCGATACTTGAGTACACAATATTGCATCAGTATTTTTCCTGAAATACCACAATACTTGATTGCAAGACATTGTCTTGATAATTTATATCAATATTTAATCCATTGACACAGCTATATCAATTTTTTAATGTATAGACACTTGGAAATGCTGCCGCATTTGTAACGTTCTCTTCCTCTTTTCATTCCTCTGTTGGAGCGCCAAATTTTCTCGCTGTCAGACATGTTTGTTTACGTCCGTCCCGTGTAGTGTTCAGGTGACGCTGCACTAGTCAGTTCCACTTTTTACTTCCCACTATTCTAAATTTCCATCATGGGAATTTGGACATTTATAAATGGATTCATGATCCTTCACGTCTGAATCGTGACACTTGGTGGCAATATTTTTGGGCAGATGTGAGCGTTTGGCGTCGCACATGACTCCATCTCAACAAGGAGGGAGGGAATATGATGCCACACATGCCACATAGAGGGGTGGGCGAGAGGAGACTTAAGTGATTTCCATCACATTTCCATGCTGAGGAAGATTGTGATGTGTTTATGATCCAGCAAATGACAGTCTTTCTTTAGATTCACACTGACAAACTACATTTGGCCTAAAACCTGTTCGACAACTTCTCAGTCTGAATGAGCTTATTTATTAGAATTGACTCAATTCAATTTAGAACACGAAGGCATTGAAAGCCACTGTAACATCCAACGTGACTGGAGGGCAACAGAAAAGACGACTAACTGAAATGGATCAGGAACAAAGCAACAGAGATCATTAGCCACCTAATGAGCATCGGTAAATAATGAGGATTGTTGCTTCAGGAGAGACCTCAGGGATGAAACCTTTGACAAAGCGGTTGGTCCAAAATTAGATATCCATGTTGGCAACCCTGGAAACCCTGCCTCTTATGAAACTAGAAAATAGATTCCGGATAGACGGAGATCCATTTTGAAGGAAGTGCAGAACAAAACATTGAAGTCCCACATAAAACATTTAGCATCCAATAACTTCTCTCACTTTATGACACTTCAGTGAGATGCTTTGTTTTTTATGTCTTGGAAAAGCTGCTTTTATCATTAAAGTTCTCATCATCAGCTGTTTTTCTACCACTCAAGCATAAGAGCCACATTTCCATGTTTGCATGTTCCACAATCACATGTCCAGTAACTGTTTTCTAGCAGAAGCACTCGACCCTGGCTTCCCTCACCTTCTCTCCTCTCCTCTTCTCCAATTGAAGACAGTTGCACGCTACACTGGTGAAAAAAAATCGGGTTTCTACAATCTCATCATTTCCCTCACGACCCAAATATTAAGCCCAGGGGTGACCAGAGGAGCAGAAATCAATTCAAGAACTGGAGAACTGACAAATAAAGAGGACTTGTTCTCATGATTCTGGATTTATTAACCTGGTTCTAACTGAGTCACACATCCTTCCATAACTTTGAACAGCAGACCTTATGTTATATGTGATTATAAAGCTCAATAGATTTAAGACAAATTTAAATCCATCCAAGTAAATATTCACCAACGCTCACAACAGCTCTCCTTATATCACCCTCACCCGTGTTCCTCTTCCAGTTTGGAAGCCACATCAGCAAATCTCTCTTCTATCGAGACAAAATGTATTGCATTTCATGAATTTGTAGTCACTGCAATCAGACCAAACCTGAATGTACAATCATTCATGCCACTAACACAAGAACTAATGTGCTGATGAGCCTTCATGAAACAGTGTCCTGTTTTTTTCTGAAACTGAAGCTCTGAGATGAAAAATGATGAGGACTCAAAGCAATGGTTGTTCAAATCCAAAGATTTTAGAGTGGAGAGAGCCAACTAGTGGGCTCAGAAAATGAGTACACTGTTTCATGAAGCCTCATAACACCATCATCTCTGATACAGATGGTCAAGAACAGCGAACATGATGCCAAAGTAACATTTAAACAATCACTTGAAAACTAGTGATGAGCTCAGTAGGTGGCGCTGTCTATTTAAAAATGATTTGAGGATTCACTGCACTGGTAGTTCTAATTAAGGTTTTAGAGCAGAGGGTGCCATCTAGTGGGCTCTGAAAATGAGGATACCGTTTCATGAAGCTTCGTAAGACTATCACTACTGAACACTGTTATAGATTCTGTTTTGACCTCACAAGAGCATCCAAGATGGACGCTCTCCTCTCATCTTGGACCACAGCATCAGTGACCCAGATTGGCACTGGACACAGCATTGTCCCCCAGTTGAGGTCTAAACCATGAGCTGTTGGTGACCAGTTCCCAACCATCTCATCCACGCCAGTGCAAACTGCCTATGGTTTGACGCATGTGCGGTGTGCTAGAATCTAATCCAACTGCAACACTGCCCTTCGACTTTCTGTTCAAAGGGGAATGACCTCAGGCCTGAAACTGCTTCCAGCACACAACCTCTGGCACCAGAACCTTCACCGCCTCCAGCACCACCATCCTCCGTGACTCTGAATCAACCACTGATCCACTATTCCCTTTGAAATGCATTTCTTTACCTGCATTTCGGTGTCCTCCAACCTGCTTTGCTGCACTATTCCACCTAGATTGAATCACCTTTATAGCTCATATTTACAGCACTGTACTCGAGCATTATGGTTTCGGGAGGCAGACTGCCCATCTTCTGTCTGATTACATTCAGAATGCACAGCAATGTTCAGCAGAGGTTATTGATGTTTGGCATCTGGGAACCAAAACACCATTCCAATTAATAACCTGTGGTAGTAAAATCAGCGGTACATCCGCTGCCATGTTTCAGATCATGTCCAATAACTTTAAGTGACAAAAAAAAATCCCTGTGCTAAAAAAAAAAAGAAAAAAAAAAAAGAAGGCAGCGGTAAGCGGGTCCAGCGTACAGCAATCAGCTAAGCTCCTTTCAGCAAAGCTCAACAAGATAAAGCAATCTTTTGCACGAGAACGTCTGCTGCTGGACCAGATACAGTCGGAGCAAATAGATAGTACGTCGGCCCAGATATGAACCTCATTTCACAGGTGCCTGAAAATGAAGGCAGAGAAGGAATGTAATTGACTGGTGGGTAAGCGCCGCAGCCCGGAGTCTGCACAGAAAATCCTGCATCATGGCGCCGACATGGACGGTCAAGCTGGACATAGATCAGGTCTAACCAGAGCTGAACGGCCTGCATGTGGCTGACAGCACAAACACACTTGGCCAGCTGCCAGAACATTGAGACTTTAAATATCGGGTTCAGCGAGTATAGCTAGATGAAACACAACACATAATATTGCACATAAATAATGATGCTGAAGAAGTCAGACGCCTTCACGTTTGACGGAGTTGAGAGAGTGGATGGTAATATTTGGAATGTGACACCTCATGAAACAGTGCCCTCATTTTCAGAGCCCACCAGATGGCAATCTCTGTTTAAACTTTTAGGATACAAACAACCGCTTTTATGAAACAGCACATCATTTTTAAACCGAGAGCGCCACCTACTGAGCAATAAAAATGAGCACTGTTTCATGAAGCCTCAACAGGAGATGGATCCCTCTGACTGGCCAGTAAAGTGGCTAGAATTTGGAAAGTTAAAAAAAAAATGTATACTCAAAAATAATCGGCGCTCAACAGATGTGAAGCTGTAGAAGTCCTCACAGTGACATCTAGAAAGACACTGACAAAGCACACACCTCCGCCCTTCAAAACACAGCATACAGTAACAACTTCCATGGATTAAGACTCACAATGACTCCAGATACCAAGAAAATCAAATCACTGGCATGTGAACCCATTCACTACTAAGCCAGAAGGTTTAATTGGAAACAAACAAATACATGGCACCTACTGTGGTTAAAACTGGTGCCATGTTGTACTTTACAATGACGCGACTAACGTGTCAACATCAGTTGAATATCTGTTGTTGAAATTATACATATTAAATAAGTGGCATAGAATTTCTGCAATGACACTCTTTTGTTGCCAAACAATGACAATAAAATAAATAAATAAATAAAACACCCCAAAATTTTGGATGCTGATGTGAGCAGTCTATAATGATTTATCTAACATTGTGTATTCATTCACCCATTTTTCAGCGTTCGTATGAATTCAGGTCATGGGGGGAGGATCTGAAGGACAGAGTCCCTCTCCCCAGACCTCCAGCTCATCCTACAGGGAACAGTTCCCAGGTCAACTCTGTAGTCCATCCTGGAGGGAGTCCAGGCAAGCACCAGAGAAAAGTACATTTCAATTGCTTTTGTTCCTTCAATCACTCCGAAACTCCCACACTGAGTCTGAATGGCGGCGCTGGTCCAAGAGTCGATCGCTCGCTCGCTCCGCCCTTCCCTCACTCATTACCCAGGGACACTTGACTCCCTCCGCCTGAGGAACAACCTGTCTTCCAACTCAGACACATTTTTATTCTAAGTGAATTCAGCTCCTTTGTATTACACTCCTCAAAGTAATCAAAACACTATAGATAAACAAAGGATGCTAAAACATTTCCTCATTTCCTTTCTGTGTTTACCTCTTTATTAAAAGACAGTGTGCAGTCCTCCTCAGTAAACCACATCATCAGTTTTATAAGAAGAAGTCTCTGCCTTCATGAAACTTTCAATTTCAACTGGCTTTTAGCTGACTCAGCAGAGTAATCCAGTGGAGAAAAATTAGCACTGCAGCAAGCCGACTGAAAATTGATGACTTAGAAAATAGAGTACAGTTTTGTCCTACTGCGAGTTAATGTATCACAATTTATGGAATTGTAACCACTGGGTGTCAATCTTCACTCCAGCGACAAGAGACACATTACGGAATGACTTGAATCTATTTAGAATATATAGTCATCCGTCCTGCTGGCCACTTAGAGAAGCAGAGCGTCTGGCTGAGCTACAGTCCCATGTTAGCGTTTCCCAATGACCTGGAAGGCTTAGTATCATTGCTTAGTAATGACTTAGTTCGATTCATGTAAAAGATAATGACAAAAATGGTTTAAATTACTGCAAACTCTGGCATAATAGGAAGATAATGGTGTCACATAAACAGTGCTGAGGCTTTCTAGATAATGGAATTGGGCCGTTACGCAGTTACTGGGGTCCAAATATTCCAACTCCACGGAAATCGAATTCATTGCTGCCATTCACTTTTAGTATGTGTAAATAATCAAGCGGTCATTTGGAAAGGAGGAGAGAACTGGAATCTTCACAGGAAAGTAGTGCTCACTTCCTTGATGTTTGTTGAGAGACTGTCGAAGATCCAGAATCAATATGAAACTAATTTTCACCAAAGGTCATGGTACTCCAAAGGTGAAGCTGAGTCATGAGGCATTCAATGTCACACACAGAAGAGGGAAATTTAAAATGTGATTTCAGAGTTAGATGCAAAACTATTTGCTGTGATTTACAAAATATTTACAAAATAAAATAAAAACAAATTATTTTTATAGATCAATTTTGTCTTATTTATTTAAGATCTTTTTATTCTATTTATCTATTTAAAGTCATTTTTTGCATTTATTTATGATATATCATTTTATTTCCTTTTTATTTATTCATTATTTTTTTCCAAAGGGGTTAATGAATGCAATGGAACTAGAGGATGAACGAGACAGTTGAAGGTGAGGGACTTGGTGGCAAGCCAGATGCAAAAAAAGAGACAATATCCCTCTTTACTTCATAAAATCTGTCAGTTAATAACTTCCCCGTTCTTAGTAAACTAACTTGTTTCATCTGCTCAAGTCCAATACAAATGATACAGACATCAAAGCAAAGCCTTCTTTAAGCATAAATGGGTCTTTAGGACATTATTTAAATTAAGAATACATTTCAAAACCAATTAATAGTAAGGGCCCTTGAATATGTGCATATATTCCCATCAGAACTCTTTGGAAGACGGAGGAAATTAAATGGAAGCACTTCCATTGGCGACACTGTGGCCCGGTATAATTTGCTTTTATTATTGGCAATCACATCAGCAGAGTCACGCTGAAAGCACTCTGATAAATTGAATTAACCAGCCTCCAAAAATCAAAACAGAGGAGTCTCATGTCAGCCAGCCCAACTCTGAAAGTTAACCACCATCACAATTACATGACTAAGCCGTGCGTGACGTACAGTAACAGATTCTGAGACACTCTGCTTCAGAGAAACGTGGCTTTTGAGCACATTGTCGGGAGTCGACGACAGCGACGATGGCAGAACTAAAGACAAAGAGTTTCCTGTATAAAAGTGTTCAGAGGAGGCCTGCACGATAAATCGTTTCGATTCACCCTTGTGTCTGATTTAATTTTCAATTAATTTTGATTCGCATTTAATTTACAAACCGACTGGATTTGCATCACAAATGCTACTTTCCTTTATGAGTTTTACGCTGCCAAGCAGTGCTGCAAGCTACTACAGTACTTTCTGAGTTCCCACAATGCTCGTGACTTCTCCTTCAACCAATGACGAAGCGCCTTGTAGTCACGTGTTTCACTGGTGACGTGAACGCGGTCGTGATTGGGTAGGTCGGTGACATGATAGAAACTGAAGGAATATGGATGACAAACCGCGAACTAACAGATTCTAAACTAACAGATTAAAAACGAACATGTTACGAAAAAAAGGACAGAGTATGGAGAGTGTTCCGGGTTTATGAAAGTGAGAGCGCTGGTTCTTCAGCAGCTGTTAGCGCAGCTGACGTTTAGCAACACCCGCCGGTCCCAGAGTGGTATTCAGAACGCTAAGCTAATTGCCAAACAAATAATCATTAATTTCACCAAGCTAGATGAGCAGCCAATCTCAAGTGCCATTTACACGGAGACAGAATCGACCGAATCCGTCGCCGTTTTGGAGTCAGGTGCAGTGTTCGTCTGCTACCAGAAACTGTTGCAAACATAATTTGGATTACAAATTCATTGTCAATCCATGTGATTGGTATCCTGATCGGCAGCAAAAACCTTGATCGGCGCGTCCCTACCACAAATCTTTATCAGCACCTCAAACGTCATCTGCCTGGTGATGCAACTTTGTTTTGTCATGGTTTATGTGTGCAATAAACTACGCATTTCATGAGGAAAAAGAATTGTGGCAGAAAATCGTGACATCAATTTTTAGCTAAAAAAACGTGATTCATATTTTCCCCTGAATCATGCAGATCTAGTTCAGAGTTTCTATCAGGCGCTGAAAAGCATCTCTATAGCTCTGCATGTTGCAGGTTGGGGTGCTGCATGACTTGGTCCTGAACGACTGAAAAAGGCTGGTGGTTTGCTGTATGGTCAGCAAGGTGGCGAGTTCTTAAGCGGCATGAGATTTGTTGTGCTGTGTGATGTGGTCCCTCCACAACTTCCTGGATCTTGGCTTTGCATGACTAACTGCACACTCTCTCTCTCCTACAGTCTCTGAACGTATCATCTGTGTGTGGTTCCTGCGATCCTACAATATGTTGGCTGGAGCGTGCTGAGTGAGGAAGATGGGCTTGGAAGATAGGATTGATTTAGTCTTTTGACTAAAATGCAAATTAAGGTTTAGTCCCAATTGTGTTTTGCAATAAAGTGCTGACAGAAAAATAAAATAAAATAAAATAAAATAAAATAAAAAAACAATGGCTGTTCACAAATTCAACAGTCTGACGGCCGAGGGGAAGAAGCTGTTCCTGTGACGGGAGGTTCTGGTCTGGATGGACCGTAGCCTCCTGCCAGAGGGAAGACGGACAAACAGTCCATGTCCAGGGTGAGAAGGGTCGGCTCTGATCCCACCTGCACGTCTCTGGGTCCTGGAAACATACAGGTCCTGAAGAGGTGGCAGGCTGCAACCCATCACCTTCTCAGCAGAACGTACGATGCGCAGCAGTCTGCTCTTGCCATAGCAAGATAATAATTTTGTCATAGAAATTGTTTCAGTCTTAGTCTAGTTTTAGTCAACAAAATATCATTATGGTCGACGAAAACAGTAGATTTAGCTGACTAAAATGAAGGTTGTGATACAATATCTTCTTGGAAATCTGTAGCTATGACCAACTCACTTTCTTCATGTAACACGGTTTGTTTTTATGCCACACCCTTCCAGTGGAGGTGTGTGTGCATAACTACGCGTTATGTTCTCCGAGTCTGACGTCAAACCTTCAGAGTCAAGAGTTACATTATATTCTCTCAATATTTCACACAAACTGTCAGACACGTAACGAGGCCGGAAACGACGAACATTCCGGTGCATGTCTGAGGTTGACACAGCGCTGTCACGCAGACTAAAGATGGCGGTGGGGACGTCAGTCTCTCGCAGACCCGTGTGGAAAAGTACATAAACGTATGTACATTTCCCGTCAAATGACAGCGAAATGTGCGGTGAACTACAGGGTGTAATACACCGCTGGCTCTCCGCAGGTCCACTTATCAAAGCCTTGGTCGTTAACGAACGTAGACGGCCGCGGAGTATTTTGGCCGGAGAACGCTCATGACGATAACACTCTACGTACGTTTCATTTATCAACACGCTTACCTGCGCACGTACTTCAACATGGCCCGACCGTAAATGTCTCTTCAGTTTGGTGGTGTTTTTGCCAGTTAGTTTCTAGCTAACTTTCCGTGTTCCCGGGCCGGCCTCGAACTGCGCATGTGACGTCCGCACCGTGTCGCTGATTGGTTCTCTTGTTTTAACTCCTCCCACCTCCGCAAACGTAATGAATTCTGATTTAATTTCACCATCTCTGACGGACATTTTCCTGTCGTTCTTATTCGTTAGTAAAAATATCAAAACATTTCGCCTACGTCATTTTTATTTACTTATCGACTCAAAAAAGGTCGATGACGATAACATTGTCGAGATAACAGTTATCTCGTGATAATTAGTGTCTTGAGATCTTTTTTAGCTCAAGAAACGGTTACCTCCTGTAACCACTACGTCTCCCATGGCTTCATAAGTGTTCATCAACGTTGTCATTCACTGTCTGCAAGTCAGAATATTGCAGACGGCAAAGTCTGTGTGCTTTTAACACTCTGATCAAGTGCCTTCTACTCAAATACCACATGTGGCATGCATGACTTTATATTTTTTTTTCTACCGAGATAAGTGTTATCTCGAGATAATTTGTATCTCGTGATAATTTTTATCTTGGGATAAAAAAATAACGTCATGCATGTCGCTTCCAGGGACGTGTAATATGTATAGCTTAGACACATATGGTATTATTTTGCGTAGAAGGCACTTGATCAGGGTGTTAAAAGCGCACAGACTTGCAGACAGTGACTGAAAATGTTGACGAACAGTTACAAAGCCATGGGAGACATTGTGGTTCCAGGAGGACATATACAAAATGCTTTGCCAGAGAGGCAGCTACGCATGCGCTGACATTTACGATTGTATCTTGAGATAAAAATTATCTCGACATAACTGTTGTCTCGAGTTACGCATTATCACGAGACAAACATTATCTCGAGATAGTTATCTTGGGCAAAAAATAAATAAAGTCATGCATGCCACATCCAAAAAAAAATAAACACATGCATGTCACTTCCAGGGCTCCGTAGGTTCCTAAGAAGGAGTGGATGAAGAATATCCGCAGATTGAGGGTGCACCCCTTCAAAAAATTATTTTTTTCCCACTTCATTACCCTGCTTGGCCGCAGGCCCAGTCGTGGTTCCTTACAACTTGACAAACTACTCTGTCATGACTTAGGTAGCTCCAAATATTGAATGGAATGTTATCCAACATGACCAGCTCTGTTCGCTCGCTTAACTCTATTGTGCTCCAGTTTGCATCGTGGACTGCCGACAGGTGCATTCTGAGTCAGCCATGTCATCACCAACAGTGTGGATTTGTTTTTCTCTGACAAGGCGAACATGAATGGAAAAACAAAAAAAAAAGTGGAGCAACTTGACACATTTTTTTTTTGTTGTTGCAGCGACTGCCAAGAAAGACAGCACAATCGGGGAGCCAGATTCAGAGGTGCAAGCGCTTCATGATTACAGTGAGTGAGTTAGTTGTGAAGTTTCTCTGTGGTTGTGAATGAAAATGCCAAGTGTTTTTGCCCCTCTACAGCCGGGACATCGCCCCCAGCTACTGTTGCTGGCAGCTTTCCTTGAGAACATCTTTCAAGGAGCTGATGCAGAATCAGAAGTCTGTTTGGGATCTGGCAAAAATGCTTGCTATCAGTCACCCATTAGTGGTGTCTGTATTGAGTGCGGTTCCCACTGCGCTCCTTGTTCTTAGCTGAGATCTGAATGTCGCTCTCCATGGTGCTGAATTGCTTTGGATCAGCACAGCTGTTTTATTCGTTAGCAGAATGCTATAAAAAGCCATGATCATGATGAGCTTTATAGGTTTTTAAAGGGCCCCGTCATATGCCAAGGCCCGCCCCTCAGCCTGGCATTGATCTGGTCCATCACTGCAATATTTGTCTCAAAACTATGCACTCACTGCAATAACATCGCGTTTTTTCCCTCAATGTAAATTTACTTGCATGGATGGGAAAGGTGATGGGAATCAGAGCTTCACTGCAAGACAATGAGAGGAAGCAAGAAGAGTGAGGTTTGTGAAGTGGAAGTTGAGTTCCAACTCCATAAAGCCTCTTTCTGAGGAGCACAAGGCGACTAGTGGAATACTCTCGTTCTTAAAAGTGACTTGACCACCTCTCCTCATGTCATGATGTACTCACTCTAACTTGTCCTTGCCCATTGTTTCTTCTCTCCTGGTGAAGGAAACTCAGTGACAGCCGTCCAAGTCATCTCTTCGTATGTGACTCACTTAAAAAAAATGCAAGAAAAACCAGCAAACACATGTCCTTTTGTGTGAGTGATTCAGTTCTGTACATCCGAAAAGCTCCGATAACAGATTGGCTCAGGATGATAACAAATCCAGGTTTTTGAAACCAAAGCAGATGTTGGCATAGAGAAATGGAGTATATGAAGCCCCAAAATCCCACTGTGAATTCACTCTCCCATTTACTCTCAAGATTGCATATAGATCCTGATACGGACGAAACAATCTGCCTTCATTTCCTCTGTATTTCAGCACGGAGCTTATGGATACGGGCCAAACAGAGTAGTACCACTGGAAACCATGGTGGGCAGTGTTGCTGTTGCTACCCGATACATAGCACTAATGAGACACTTGACTGTCCGATTTAGTCTCATATTGCTTAAATATTTACTTTCGGGTCAAACATGGTGTCAGTGCCACCTTCTGAGCTCTAAAAATGAGGACATTGTTTCATGAAGCTTCAACAACCTAGTCATTGTGGACTGACAAAGAGGTTGAGCTGCTCACACTTGTAGGTCTGAGTACTTTAAAACGATGAAGAGGTGCAGCTATGACCTGATCTTTTTCCAAAGGTGCAACAGCAGAACTCGCATTGTAGCCCCTCTGAAACGCAGCTACAGTCACCAACAATGCACAAAGCTACAGGGAATACGGCTGAATCCTTTAGAGAAAGACTACTTACAAACAATTTGGTTGTCACGAGCAACACCACCCTACTCTCCTCCGCAATCTGCGGGTGTCCTCTCGCCCTTCAGGTTATCTGAATCAGCGCCTCAATTCAGGCCTGTTAGGAAGCAGACTTGTATATTGTTGCTATTAGATCCGTGTTCCTCAGCCACCATCCTCAGGTCCAGTCCTGTCCGGGCGAATCTGACTGGTGCAACACTCTCATTGCCCTTCTCCACCCTTTAACTCTCACAGGATGTCAGACATGATATTTTCCCCCCAAAAAATAACGGAAGAACATACTCTGTTACTTTGACTGCTGTGCTGAACGTGCACACAGCTATGAATCCTGATAGAATATTACATCGAGAGTCCAGTTCGCATCCCCCTCATGCGCAGCAGAGTTCCGTCCCTGTGTCACGTTTCATTCCACGTCCCACCTCCTACATTGACACAGCAAATATTAACAGCAACAACTCCTGTTAAATATATAGCACAGAAGGATAGTAAAACATTATGTGTTTTCTTTTCCAATTATGCCAAGAGGTGCACCATCAATAACGTCACAAATTACTTCCAGGGAGAACACATTTGTGTCACCACAGCTGAGAGGAGGGAGAGATGTGTGCGGCGAGGTTGCAGCCCTTCAGGCTAATGAGACGTGCTAACTCAAAGAGAGGTATGTGCGTCTCTGGTGACTCTAAAAACACTGAGGCAACATCATTTCCAGCCATAAAAAAGGCAACGCGAGTGCACCATCTGAAGCAGGCGTCCGACTTCAGGACTCACTTTTGCTCTCAGCTCGCGCTTTCTGCTGGAAATGACGAAAGAGTTGAGTTTAATCACAAAAATGGACTCCCAGCTGACTTGTTCCAGAGAGGAGCAGTGAGGTGAAGGAGTTATCAGACCGCATTTATCTCTCTGTGACTTTTGTAATTAGGGTTCGGAACGGACTTCAACGGTCGCGATAAACAGGAGCTGGCCAGTGTTTCTGAGAAACCCTGCTTATCAGTTACAAAACCCACCTGTATTTAAAGGGTTAATTATATAATCACAAACTCTGGCTAGTTTTAAAACGTACTGAAATATGAAGACAGAACTGTCATGTTTTGTCCATCTACCTGTGTGTCAAAGGAGCATCTACCACCGGCTGGTCGCTTGAGCTTATTCCGTCCAATTTTTCTCACATGATAAATTAATAATAATAATTATTTAAAAATAAAAATGAAAATGAAGAAATATGGGTCAATAACTTTGGGGGGGAAATCTAATACAAGTTCATTTGTGTGGCGTTGCTGCCTGAGCTGCATGGGTTCTTGGGTTGTGACCTCACTACATCACTGGAGGTAGCCCCCCTCCTCCAATCCCCCTTGGTTCAACGCATAGATAGTCAAACATCATCTACCAATATTCATTATCGACCACACAACCATCCTGCACTCGGTGCCTCTCATGGCAGCAGTTGAGTTAAATATGGCAAAGGTAGTTGATTAAAATCTCTGTTATACTGGGTGAAAGAAATATTTTGTTGTGACCAACTGAGAGAAGGTCATAGAAGTATCTGTATCTGAGTGAAAGATGAGATGTAATCTTTGTTCTGGTCCATGACCTGGTCTGGTCAGTGACCTGTTCCGGGCTGAACTCTCAAACTAAGTCAAGCAAGTCACATAGGAGATGGCCGACTGATCGATAGGGCAAAAGCGACCGCTCCAAGTCCTTACTGGGTGTCAGATCTCCTGTCTTGATCTAAAATAGATTCACAAGTCAACCATCTGAAGAAACCCATTTTAGCCGCCTGAAGATTAAATGATCCAAAATCAATGGGTTGAAGAACATTGATCACCAAGAATGGGACGCATGCTTCCTGGTTGACCTGCTTTGCACTCAGTAAGTGGTCCATAACATCATCTACTATCAGCCATGATATACTACACTTACATTTCCGGGATGGAATGTATGAGGGTGATAAGTATTGAAATCCTTCCACGCTACAAACACTTGCAGCCTTCCACTGACATTTTGAGAGTTCAACGTCGATTGTGAAAAGTGAACTCACATAAATTGTTACATTTTGATCCCTCTGTTAATACGGTTTTAAAGAAGTGAGCAGCTCTGGCTGGATCATATGGTTGACAAATAAATCAAGAAAAGGTTTTTCCAAAAAGCAATAAACGTCTGTGGCACTCATCGCCGGAGATGAGCTCAGAAACAACTTCATCCTGAGAGAAGACTCAGCAATATATCCCCTGAAAACGAAGGGTGACGCCAAGGGTGATGATTACTTTTCAGGACTTCAAGAGAAGTTTGTCGATAAGCACATTACCTGGGCTAATAAGCAAGTGCACCTGCAGCCAGATTACGTGGTTGTTTCTGGATAAATGTTTCGATTAAAAGCTTAAATACCTTTGTGCTTATATAGTCACGTCTTGTGTTAGACTGCCGTGGACTTCATTCACAGAGAGTGTAAGATCTTTGGGAAGTACAACTGTTAAAGATTAGTTAGTTTCAAAGGACTGTATTTCATTTATTTACTGCAGCGGTAAAGATTAAATGAAACATATTTCCCACCTTCATCCACCTGTCACTCCTCATCATGTGCTCCTTCGTCAAGAACCTCAGTGGTTGTCTTCCCCTTCTTGTTCTCCAACATTCCTGGTCTGACACTGTCTCTCCTGTCCTCATGTCACAACAGTATAACTTCTCAAACTTCATGTCCCTGTGATAGACTCATTTCTGATCTTGTATTTTCTCCAACCTTGGGATCTTCATCTCTGACTTGTGAGTCTGTAAACCAGGCGTATTCAAGAAGCCCACATGACTCTCGAGCCATGACTCAGGGCGACAGCATTGAATGTTGAATGTGTTTGGGCAGCCTAGTGCAGAAGTTCAGGGGACAACTGTAGTGCCCTTGGTACACTGGTGTTTGGGAGTGGGAGTGAATACGGGATTCCAAAACATATGTCATGGCAGTGAGCCTTTCATTCCTGCCACTTCTCTGAGGCCTCCCTTCATCTCCATTAGCCTGGTTAACTGACTTCTTCTCTCCAACTTGCTCTCTGTAAATCAGCATATCATCTGCAAACATCATCATCCTTGGACGCTCGACAGCTATACCCGGTTAAATAACTATGACCCTTGTTTGAACTTAGCCCTCTTTTGTGAGCAAGCATGACAACCACCAGAGCAAAGGACACTTTTTTATGAGGGAACAGATGCACACATATATGCCAGTGTAACTATTCAATCATGATAAGCGTTACATGGTTGTGTATTTCGTAACTGGATCAGTGCAACACTCGGCTTTGGGGCAGCAGAAGATAATTGACGACAACGCCAACCACACACAGGGGGGTTGACCGTGTTCTGCGAGCCAAATATCACATTGCAAACCATCGCTGAAGGACACTCGATACATCAATATTCAGTGAGCGATTTGAATCTGATACAATTTTCATATTCACAGGTTGTGGAGAAATGATGCACTAAGCACAAAGCGGGTCTACCTCCATGGCTCCCGCAGGAGCAAGCAGCAAACTTCACGAGCAGCAGACCTCTATAAATATTCCAAGCAAGGCTGACCTGGTTACAAAATGCCCTTGGGAGCGTAAATTAGCATCTGAATACAGACGCTGCTGTAGTCAGTTTAAGACAGGCCTGGCTAGAGTGGCATCACTGCTGAGACTCCCTTCACAGCTCCGGCTCCGACCAGCCAGCACGCTTCAAAACACACCCATATGATGCGCACACATCAGCTACAAAAGATGAAGGCATGACTCTAATCAAGTGGAGCGCAGACTATTCATGTGTGTGCCTCCACTTATGGCCATTCCTCTACTGTTGGTGAGCCGCACTGCCATGTGCAGCGAAACACGTCCACACATTCAGAGCACGAGGGGGGCTCCTCAAGCCAACTAGGCAGTTCAAAGCCTAAAATGCAGAATACATGTGGCGACAGATTACTCAATGAACCTTCTTCACTGGGAGCACAGCGTGACTTGTTTTGTGTGGGACGACAGAGACGTTAATGTTGTGAAGCAGAAAGGAAAGGGAAGGCAAGTCAGTCATCATTTTAATGTTTGATGGCATTTCTTAAAATAAAGCAAGTGTCGGAAGAGTCTGACTGAAGAGGCCTGCCCCCGCCTCCCTTCCAAAACTGGGAACGCCAGTATGGAATCACGGTACCAACTAATGCCCGTCTTTTCTTCGCCTTCGGACAGCAGTCACAGGTTTTTAAATTCTTCCTCAGGCCTCACCACGAGAGTAGTTCCCATGCTGGACCAGTTTAAGGTTGGTCGAGAAGAAGTTCAAACCCGGGTGGCTGTTAGCTATTCTCCGTTTTAGTCTCATAGTTCCGAGCAGTCATCAGCAATGAACTGGTGAAGAGGAGAGGAAATATGACAGCTTGTAGTCTAATGGGAGAACTATGACATCAATATTTCAAGGACAATGAAGGCAAAACTTGTGGCAAAGCAAAGAAATAGAAGTGGAACGCTGGAATACCCAAATGCTTTGGATGAAATCCATGTGGAATGCTGGATTCTCTGGAGGAATACAAACAGCAATGTTGACAAAACTCGAAGCCTCTCTGAATGACAAGGATAGAAGTTATGGTCGTATTCATGCTCCCTGCTACTGGGATACAGCCTGTGGGAATCATTATTACTGTACTGCTCAAATACCAGAGACACCACAGTCACTTCCGGCTTTTAAAATCACCTGTATGTCGTCTATGGTGAATACCAATGTATCTGTATTATTACCTTGTTTTAAAACATAACTTTGCATTGTAATACGCCGTTCCATTTTTCCATTTTTTAGAGCATATTTCTTTCTCCAAGGTCAGTGATGTTTGCTGATGATGAAGAGACTTATGCTAATAGTTAAAGAGAAATAAGAAGATGTATAACATCAATATTACCTCAAACTGGAAGGCTATGAGATCATCAGTGTCCTCGGTTAGGAAGGTACATAGTGCAAATAAAAGAAGGATTTCAATGAAATTTTGATAATGGGACAAGAAATCTAAACCGTATGAAGGACTTGCTGCAATGTTTTGTCTCTACACCTACTCAGTCAGTGATATTTAAAATGCTGCTGAAAGCTGGGGATACACAGTCTGATCTTTGGTCCATTTTTACATGTTTTTTTACTTTTGCTTTAACTTTTGGCTCAGACACGTGTCTCACATCTTGTGGTGCACATGGTGTAACAAGAAGCAATACACTACCTCTGGATCAAATCGGATGACAACAAAACAAAAAGTTGTACTGTAGACACGGAAGTAAATAAATAAATAATAATAATAAATAAAACATCGAAATATCACAAACATTCAGCATGTTTGTTGCGAAAAAAAAAATCCAGAAAGAAACTCCATAGTACTGAAGGAACGAGTCCTCAGAGAACTTAAGTCGCACATCCCACTGTGTTCTATTCCAGTGTCCAGTTCTACCGGCTTCTTCTTCTACGCTGCAGTTGCAGATACAAGAGTCCAACAAGGCATAAATGGACGTCCAGCGTGAGCAGTTACATTGCATCTGAGCTTCGGATCGTATAACGCGAGAACTGGAACTGTTAACTGCAATTCACTCGTACAGTATGACCAGCAGCTGAAAACATTGCACACTGTCGGCCCAGCCTTTATCATAGTGAGTTAGATGGCTGTGAAAGTGGCCCCAATTTCCATTACGGCCTGCGAGAAAACTTGACTTCCATCACCAGCTGCTACACAACATAAATATCCCAAACCATTCTACCGAATCAAAGCCATTAACTTTCACATCAAATCCCTTTCTGTCTATTCCAAATTCATCCAGCAGGAGACCCAGGTTCCTCATGAGCTTTGCCAAACATACTTGATGTACAGAACAAAAACAAGGCATCAGTGCCCAGGGGACACAATCGGAGATGAAAGATAACTGAAACAATAAAACGAAACACAAGTTATTAAGAAGGTATTGAGCAATAAACACCTCAAACAAGTCGTTTATCAAAGCTTTGCATCGCTTTATCTCACTCTATCAATTACCATAAAAACGATGACAGACATCTCTTGATCTCCATATCAGTGAGCCAGTGAAACTCCACTGAAGCTAATTCACAGAAATATTATTCAAAGTTCAGTAAGTCATTCAAAAGCCATCAAACTGCGAGCCGAGCCGGCCCCTTTGTTTTCATTCGCCTGGAGTCGACTGCACGCCTCACCTCACACATGCACGATTCCACACAGGGGACTGAGTCAATCCATCAATGAGTCAGTCAGTCGGAGTGGGTCGACAGTCCTCACAACAAAAGCAGACAGCAACACCACAGCAGTGGCTGGAATCCTGAAATACTGCCATCCCAAAATGCAATTAAATATAATCTGTTTCATGCATAATTCAGGCCACAGATTAACTTTTCACCACCCTGTGTAGGTGTTCTCTTTTTCACCACGATAACGTTGATGAAATGAAGCATTCTATTCTCCAGGGCTTTATGCAAAGTTTACCTTGCTCAGCTGTTCTATGAGGCAAATCCAGTCTCATTTCGTCTGTGTATTGTGAGAGCTGACGCCATGAATGCTGTTCATTCAGCCATCACTGTAGTCGAATCATTGATCTCCAAACCACCTTCAGCTCTCAGAGAGCGTTCTGGAGAACCGTTCGACCACACGCTGGGAAACCCCCCAGAGGAACAGTTGCCATAGAGAAGCAACCACCGCACCCTCACTTAAGAAGTAGTGACCCATATCCTGGCTCCTTTAAATCTGAATCCATAGTGTAAGCTAAAGGTCATGCAATGGTAAATGGCCATGGCAAAACCTCGCTGAATCACACGCGCAGACCTCGTAGCCTTGTTGCCCTGCTGCCAACCCTGCTACACATGAAGCAACAATCCTACAGACACAATTACAAACCAACACACTCACATTACACAAGATCTCAAGTCTTGTGTGGAAGACTTGACCGCCCAAATATTTTTACCTGATAACATACACGATTTACAGCTGAAGACAGACTGAGCAATGAGAATTTAACAGAAGCCTGTGGCGAACTCACTGCCTTGCATTTGCACGTTACGAACTGTTTCCCAATTCACAAACACTATGATGGGACAGTGACAGCGCCAGTTGACGTCATAATAATGAGACTCGGAGTCAGAGTTGAGTTTGTTAGACCTTTTGGTCCATCATATCAGTGACCAACACTCGCAGAGTTTCCCACAGCGCTGCCCCACCAGGGTAGAACCGCAAGTGATGGGCTTGTGAGGCTTCATGACACAGTGTCTTAATTTTCAGAGCCCCATAGATTGACACTCTCTGTTCTCAAAAATCTTTGGATTTAGACATCTGCTCCAATGAAACCCCACATCATGTGCCACTTACTGAGCGCAGGAAATAAGGGCCCTGTTTCATGAAGCCTCATCCGCCCATCACAACTACCGCCTAAACAGCTCCCCCACCCAAAAAATCACCACGTCACAACAACAGATGATGACCTTACTGTAAATGTCGCACATCTCTGCCACGCCCTTCACTAGCCGCTGCAAAGCTACAAACATCTCGGAGCACTCACTGTCTCACACCGCCATAATGAGGCCTATTGCACTGACACAGTTGGGTTCTGGAATTGGTACTGTTGTAGATTCACAGAAACTCAGCTCATACTAGTTTCAGCAGAACTAAAAACTGTCACTCAGCAAACAACACAGAGAGTAAGCAACAATCCGGCAAAATAGCAAGTCGCTCGGATCTTCTGAAAGCAGAGACTATTTATTTTCAACAACAATCGTGCATGCGACAACTATTGATGATGAAGAGACATAGAATACGACTGTGCCGAATGCATACATTTTGCACATGTGACTGTTGCCTGAGTTCACGTGGCTGTCCCACATCAGAACGAACAAAACATGTATTCAAGTGAATATCTACAACTTTCTCATCTTCCTTCTCAAACAGAGAATATGAAGCACACACCAATGATGCCACGGTTCCCAAGCTCAAAGCAACTTTTAATGGTTCCAGCCGCAAAACAACTTTCAAATTCCGAACCAGTTTTTGTCAGAACACATCATTCAAAACTGGCTTCGGGACACCAAGTCGATGTGAAAGGGCTCAATTTAACTCAAAAATACAACTAGCAGAAAATAACAAATAACAGGCTTCTACGAGACACATGAAACATTGAAGTGCCCATTGCTGTACTTATTTAACCTTTATATGTAAAAATAAACAGATTCATTTTTGGAGTAATGCAGAGAATAGAAAAGACCAGCTAGTAATTGGTAAGTTTCATCTTTAAACAGTTGGGCTTTCAAGAGAAATGTAGTGTTTCAAAAACAGCTGAGAAGAATTTACTCTGTTATGTGTCCACACCTGATAACATATTAACAAATCATGACCTTTATGGTCAGTAATATCAGTGTAATTACACCAAGCAGTAGTAGTAAAGGCAGCATGTTGCACCAACTGGAAAAACTGTTTTCATGCTCACACACACCCATCAGAAGTTAAGGACCTTTTCTCGCGGAAGTAGGACAGTTGTAGCAACATATGTAGGTCAAGCTTCTTTTTCACACATCGAGAAAGGGAATTCCCTGCTTCTTCAAAATTGAACAGCAAATTCCAATGGCTGAGTCCCATGTATTTTTAAATCAGTTTTTATAAAGTACCACCACCAGATACTACAGAGGAACCTCTTAAAACTGTGACAGAAAATGGATGTTTGGTTTCTTTCTACAGTGTCTTTTGACAAAATGATAACATGATTTGGCAGAGCAATCATTTTCATTTTTCATTTTGAAACAGTCAGGCATATTCAGAAGTCAAAGCAAAGGCTATAGTCCTACCTCCTGCCAGAATCTGTTGCTCCAGCTCAGCCATCTGTTTCCGGTAAGCCCTCAGAGCGGCCTCCTTGAATGTCGGTCGGATGCGTTTCTTCGGTGGGGGTTCAACAGGTTTCTCTTCCTGAACGTTTTTGTTTTCGTCCTCCTGTTGCTCCTCGACTATTTCGGTTGCCTCAACCGCCTCTTCTATTATTTCTTCTACCTCCTCCAGTTCCTCCACTCCCTCTTCCATGTCCTCTGTCAAATCATTGCCTTCAGTTTCGTCGGGTTCCTCAACATCTACGTACTCCACCATTGCATCATACTCAGCAGTGTCCTCGGTCAGATTGGTTTCATACTCCTCGCTGTACTCTTCTTCATATTGGTCATCCAGGCTACAATCATACTCCAGAACTTGTTGATTACTGGTGTCCACACCTTCTGGAATTTCAGACTCCTCAAAAGGCTCTAAATCCTGAGAAATATCAGCGTCTTGAGAAACCTCGGTTTCCCCAGAGTTTTCATAGTTCTGAGAATCCTCAAATTCCTCCGTAGGTTCTTCTGTTTGCTCCGTTTCGTTAACGTTAGTCCTGTTTTCCAAATTTGCAAGTACCTGTTCCATAACTTCAACATAATCAGTTTCATTGTCCGCCAATTGCTCGCTTGCCTCCGCGTCTTTTCTATCTCCATCTGCTTTGCTGTAGACAGGTTCCTTCTTGACTTCTGAGTCAGCGGTACTTCCTGAATTACCTGTTGCGGAGGTGGATAGAGTACGGAAGCGTCCCATAAACGACGTTGAGGAGTTTGGAGGTTCCTCAGCGGGAGCAGGAGCAGCGGCTGGAGCTGGGGCAGGAGCAGGAGGACCACCTGTCTTCCACACAACCTCAAGAGCAGATTTTGCCCTTTGCAACGTAGATCCAAAGCCAAAACCAAAAGACTTCTCACTCAAATCTATACTAAGCCGACTGCTCCAGGACTTCGGAACCTCCTCAACTTTCTCTGTCCGGATTTCACTCTGACTGCGATACATACTAGTTGATTTACTCTGGTTCTGGTGAAAGCCGTGGTTGACATCTATCTCAGGAAACTTCTCCTTGGGAAGTGTTTTGGAGCCTTCCTTGGGAACCACTCTAGGGGCTTCTTTAGCGACAGCCCTAGGGGTTTCTTTAGAGGCTGCTTTTGGGGCTTCTTTAGCAGCTGTTTTAGGGACATCTTTGGAGCCAACTTTTGGGGCTTCTTTAGAGGCAACTTTGGGAGCAATCACCTGACTTTCTTTAGCAGGCGCCACAGGGGTTTCCTTTGGTGGCGTTTGAGGAACTTCCTTTGTGATTACAGCGGTTTCCTTGGCTACTTTAGGCATATCCCTTGTGACCTCTTTTGGTGGAACCTTTGCAGGTTCCTTGGGAACGTCTTTTGAGACAGCTTTCACACTTTCTTTTGGTGCCACCTGCGGCGGTTCCTTAGGATGCACTTTAGGCAAGTCTTTTGGGGATTCTTTGGGTGACTCTTTTGGAGATACCTTGGGTGTTGAGACAGGGCTCTCGATTGGGGTCATTTTAGGAGACTCTTTTGGTGACTCTCTCGGGCTCATCGACATGGGAGTAATAGTCGGGCTATCTTTTGGGAGTCCTCTAGTGACTTTGACAGACTCGCTATTGGTAACTTTAGTATTGGCCTTTGACACCTCTCTGGGTGGCGGCTTTACTGCGTCTTTAGGTTTTATTTTTGGGCCGTCTTTTGGAGGGACTGAAGCCTGTTCCCTAGAAATGGGCTTCTGATGATCTTTCGGCAAATCCTTTGGAACGGCTTTTGAGGAAACTTTTGGTAAAACCTTAGCTGATACACTAGCACTATCCTTGGGCACTATTTTGGGTGTTTCCTCTTTTGGCGCTACCTTATGCTGTTTATTAGTTTTTGTGGTTGCTTTAGTGCCTTCCTTAGATGATAATTTAGAGCTCTCTTTTGTGACGGTTTTATATGTTTCTTTAGGTTGCCGAGTGGATGTCTTGATGGACTCTCGTTCTATTATGTGTGTTGTGATAGGTGGCAGGGGCGGTTCTCTGTCAAGCATCATAAACTCTTCCTCGCCTTCAAACTGTAAATCAACCTCTTGGCATTTCGTAATGTTTTCTGGAAAGCCAGGGATGCTTGATGGGTCAAAGGGACTGCTAACCTCTATTGAAGCTTCCAAGCCTGAATCCGCACCTTGCTCAAGGTGATGCCAGTCTTTCCATGGGGACAGATCACCTTGCAGAGAGACTTGGGAGCCACTGTAGTGGCTTCTGTCCCCAGACATACAAACAAGTCCATTGCTTACCCCACTGTCAATCGTTTCTGTTGTCTCAATTTCATTGTGTTCGTAAGGTTGATCTTCAAGTCCGAGAGTGGGGTTTGCATACCAGGACGAGGCCATGTCTTCTTGCTTCCTCTGCCACAGCTCCTGATCTGATGAACTTAGCAGGGAACCGCCATTAGCCCGTGTGAAATATTGACTTTCGGAGAAGTCTTCAGAGTACGACTGGCAAAGTTTGGAACAGTCGGATTCGGAGCGACTGAGTTTGGGAGTGGAATAATCACTCTGAGAAAGCCAACCAGGGTTCATGTCAGAATAGTACCCTTTGGCGTGTTTGTCTGGGTCGTAGTACGTGTCATCGGCGTAGTGAACCGAGCCAGAGTAACCTGCCTCCTCCCCTGAGCGACTGTGGTCATGGGATCTCCTCTTTTCTGATTTGCTTTTATGAACAGGCTTTGAAAGCACCATTGCATATTTGTTCCTGCTCAACTCATCCAACTCTTTATCACTGTCCATGGAATCCCAGTCGTCGCTCTCGACTACCTTATCTTTTCCTGAGACCTTGATATCCATGCTTTCGTAGGTTTGCGAGGAAGTTATTTTGTCTTTTCGGTCCTTTCCGTCATGAGATAAGCTATCGGTAGAAACCGTGATACCAGTGCCCTTGAGCTTGTAGCATTTTTTTAGAACTACATCTCGATCTTGCGTTGATGCAAAAATAACAATTATAGGGCGAGGTTTAGCGTTGGAACATTCTCGCTGTTGTCCTAACCTATGCGCAAGCTCAATTTTAATAGTTTTATGTGCATCAATAAAACCCATCTTATCTTTCAGTAGTTTGTATATTACACTTTCCGTTTTTTCGGACCTTTCTTCTGGGACATTTAAGAAGCGCAACGTGGAGTTGTTGGCCTGATGGCTAATTTGCTTGATGTAGTCGTGGATATCCCGTGTTTCTCTTCTGGACTGGACAAATCCTGATCTGAGTTGCTCAATCTCACTCTGCACTACTTCCACGCTGCTGGAGATCTCATCGATGGAGCTCTTCAGGGCATTGACGTGGCCCCGCAGTTCAGATAGCTCAGTCTCAATCTGGCTGATCCCCTGAAGCTCCTTGAAGATCATCTCCATCACGTCTTGCGTCTGGCTGATGCAACCCGTGGACGAGGAGCCCGGCTCCAATGTTGAGCTTTTTTGCTGTCGACCTGCGCGGTCCAAGGATTTGCTTCGAATTCCGAGGGTTTTCCTCCAGTTGCTCACCTCGGAATCCGAGGAGACACATTCTTGACTCTTCTTCCATTTTCTTAGCTTGCGCAGAGCTCCCAGTCGGAGCGTGTGCAGACTGGAGCGCTCCACTCGTTCGCCCTCAGAGCTGCCATCAGAGGGAGCCAGACTGATGAGGCTCTTCCTGTTTCGTCTTACCGGCATGGTGTGAGATTTATGCTCATCCAGTCGACGGACCGGCTTTGTGTCACTCAGGGAATCAGAATAGCTACTATCAATTGAAAGAATCTCAGGAAATATATTTTCATTATTATTCAAAAAGAGAGAGTTTTTGGGAAGTCCATTTGCTATGGCCACGCGGTAACTAAAAGTCGGCGACAGGGAGGAGCAGTCGCCCTTTCCTTCGTCCTCTTCAAGGGAAATGTTACGTGCCGAAGAGCATTTGGAAATCTTCTTCACCGTGGTCTTCAGTGTGGTGGAGAGGGCTAGATTTGGCGCTTGCAAATCAGCGCTCAACTTGGGGTCTTTGTTTTCACGTCTGTCTTTCTTCTTGATTGGGTTGGCCAATTTCTTTGTAAACATTCCTTTGCAAATCTTTACAATGTAAGATGATATGGTTGTGATTAGGGCAGAAACCATGGATGGCAAACCTGTCGACTGATTATTGTCATCTGCTGAAGAAGAAGCTTCCTGGAATCGCAGCTTGTTGAAGCTCAGACTGTTAATCGCTGCCTGCGAGTGGAGAGCCTGCTTTTAATGACTGAAACTGCACTCCATGAAGAGCTTCTCCTGCACTTGTAATCCAAAAGCCTTTGTCCAGCGAAGGAGAATCTCTCTGGAAGAGAAAAAAAAGGAGAACTTAGGGATTTGTGCAAAACACAGACCATTCAAGTGTTGCGCCACACAACCCTCCAAGCAGTCATGCTTCCACAAACTGACTCCAAGTCTTGACTTCTTACTTTGAATATCTACTTCGCAGCGATTCAAATAGGTTAGTCATTTTGTGTAGCAGAGTGCGAGGTCCTTATAGCGAAGGCTGCTCAACCATACTACAGTGAACAGCCTGCAGCCTGCGAGAGGTGTGTGTGTGTGTGTGTGTGTGCGTGTTCGCTGCAGAAACGACTGAGTCGCAGAAGTGATGTTTGTTGTCCAGAGGATTTGACAGCTGCTCCACATTAGTTCTGGGGTTTAGCGCGTGATGTGTCTACAGTCTCATGACCACAAAGACAAGCTCACTTTAAATGAGGTGTGAAACAATACCGCACCTCTTCTGCTTTTGATTGCCAGACTTCAGGAAATAAGGAAAGCAAATGGACGCTGGACTTGGAAGAACAAGACGGGGAGTAGATCCAACTGCGTGAGGT
The DNA here is from genome assembly GCF_027744825.2 of Synchiropus splendidus. Lineage (NCBI taxonomy): Eukaryota > Metazoa > Chordata > Actinopteri > Syngnathiformes > Callionymidae > Synchiropus > Synchiropus splendidus. The sequence goes on from NC_071338.1 coordinate 31,831,033, forward strand.
GGCTGCAACAAAGTAAAAGTAGTGTACAAAAGCAGTCACTCGCCTTGGCGTCTCCCGCAGGAGCTACTTATTACCTCCCGAATAAAACTTTCCTCCAGGCCTGACTGCATAAATATTGTATGTGAAAGAAAAGTGGTGCAGGAGAGGTTTTTTTTTTTGTTTTATTATATTTTTAAAAGCCGCACTATGTAGGATTGTGTCATATTTTTTTCTTTGTATTTCGCTGATGGTTACTTTAATATTGTGCTGTCATGAATCAGATCGTATGGTGGTAAAGCTATTATTATTCCCTGCTTCCCACGTGGCTGTTAAACTGCGCCCCTGCCATTCGCTTTCACCATGGCTGCAGTGAAAGAGTGCAGGAAGAGGGAACATCACAGTACTGTATTTTCACTATGAGTTCTCCTCCGCCAAAAACTCAAGGGCCAAGGGCCCAACTGGCTCAGTCAGGTCACTTTATGTGTCATAAGATTTCAAGCATGCTGGCATAAATGGGCAAGCAGAGATTATAGTTGACAGCAGCTACCCCCTGAAATATTGATGCATCATGAAGGAACCTCTGCGAGGATGGAAAAATAGTGTCTTTTGTGAGTCAGCTGGTGGTGTGAGAGGAAAAGTCATGAATTATTTCACCATGAGTGAGCTGAATGTGGCCTTCAACAATTAAAAGGACTCAAACAGGTTCCTGTTTTTCACTGCTCAGACAGGGGTTGCCACAGCAAGACAACTTCCTTAGCCTTGCCCTCTCGTAGTCACCATTACTTGCCCCACCCATCCTCTTCATGTCCAAATCCACATCATCCTTGGACCTTACTGGTCGCTTCTTCCTCTTCATCTCCATGAAGTCCAACCCCGTCTCTCCTCTCCACCAAACCATGTGTCCTCCCTAACTTTGCTGCCAAACTTCTCCACATGTCCCTCTGATTCACTCAGTCCTCCTGATCTTATCCTTTCACCCAGTGACAGCCACAGTATCTTCTCCGTTGTCTCCTGAGTTTCTAAAAACAAAAAACTCTTTTATTATTTTATTATTGCCGCACAGGGATGTGCTGATGAAGCTTCATGAAAAAGATGTCCTCTTTTTCAGATAGTAGTCGGTGGTGCTCTGATTGTAAAAATCATGTGGGGTTTCATTGAAATGGTTGTTGAAATGCAAAGTTTTTAGAGAAGAGAGTGCCATCTAGTGGACTCTGAAAACGAGGACAGTGTTTCATGAAGTCACTCAAGGTCATCTCCAGGACTTAGATCTGGACTTCTTGGATATCTATTTGTTGTTTTGTGGTTTGTGGAGTGAAGGGCGAGACCATGGCAGGGTTTTTTTGTGGACAATTTACTTTGTCGGTGGACTGTGGTTTGGTCAGATTATACAGAGCGTCTGTTCGTGTTCTTAAGTTAGAGCGTTTGTGCGGCCCTCCTTCCTCCATGTGGCTTGTGACACCACTGCAGTAGGGTTTAATGGAGAGTGGCTGAATAGAACATCAGAAGCTCACACAAGCACGTCCCAAATGTTTGGCCTTATTGGCCAAACAGAATTTATGGCCAACAAGGAAATCCTGACATACGGCGCGAACCCAATTTCAGCCCGAAACCTGGTGACTTATAGGGCGTTTCATCGGCAGGGGGAGAATTAAAGGAATGATTGATGGCGCGACCTGCAGGAGAAGTCAATGAAAACCCAGGGGTGAACACTCAGCGCTTCCGCCCGTATACATGTGAAATGAAGTGAGCGGTGGAACCCTTGTTGATGGAGAACGTATTGTGCGAATGTACATGACTATTTCCCTTTCATTTCAGCCCTGACGTTTAAATGTCGACTCCATTAAAGCCATTCAGGCACAATAAAGATTCTGAGCGGAGAGCGGAGCTTTCTAGCCAGTGTATATATATATCACAGCGTTGCGTCTGTCAAATTGCAAAACAGAGAAATTGGCCATTGCTAAATTGGACGAGATCAGGATGTGGTCCAAATATTCGGGATCATGACTCAGCTGTCTGACTTGCGAACACTAGAGCAACACTGTCCAAAACTGCAAGATACATTTCCATTTTAATGACGAACTTTTTAAGTCAAACTATCTTGTGAAACCAAGTGAAAGACATTTCCTGTTCTTGGATCCTTCATTGCTGAGACAACGGCGCTCGACAGCAATTTCACTGAGCAGTCGTTTGTAATGGACAAAACAAATGAGCATAATTAGTCAACAAACTTGTATCTTTGGAGACGTGAAGTACCTTAAATATGACGCTACTTCATTGTGAATAATGAAGCTAAATGGACAAACAATCATGACTTTGACTTCTGTAGACACAAACTCATATTTTAAAAATGTTTACCATTGAATTTCACAGGCAGAAAACACCAGGAGTTGCGACGTGGCGACAGGGCTGTTGGAATAATGACTAGCCTAACAGGCAGATATTTCCCTGAGGAATCAGCGCAAAGTGAAAAGGGGAAAATAACAGACTGCAATTTAGCACAGAATTCACTATTAGCATGAAGAGTCTTGCAGCGTTTAAAGGTCGCAGGAGTTGAGGACGCAACTCTGAAGCTTCTCAGTCGCCCTACGGTCTGGCGCCTTGCTGCCTTCCACCAAAAGAGGACCACTGTAGTGACTCAGTGGTGTCACAGTTGAGCTCATTCCACATTTGTTTGGTTTGTTTTGTCATCACTGGCAGCACAACATTCTGGCCCAGACTCTGAGCCATTGTTTGGAAGTCTGGCCCAAATGTGGGATTGAAAAGCCCAACGAAAAGTGCTTCCTCTGGTGACGTGTGTGACCTAGGAGACATGGAGACACATCAGCATGAAGCAGAGGATGGTCCAGGTCTAAAGAGGTCCTGATAAAGACCTGGCCAAATCAGCGGTTGAATTTTGGACCAGTAACACAGCATCTAAGGGCAGCAGTAGGAGGTGTGGGCGACCATCCTGTAGTGCTGTTGATAGCTCACCGAGGGAAAATGAATCAATGTCTCGTGAGCATGATCGAGTCCACACTGTAAATGATGTTGTGCTTCCATAAAATGGACAAAGTAGTTAGGATTTATAAGGTGTTCAGCGCGACAAAAGGCAGTGGAACATTTATTGGTCCTGCCATGGGCAGTGTCCGATAACCTTTTCCCACCACTAGAGATGGAACAATCGCTTCCATGAAGCCTCATTTTCAATCCCAGAGTGCCACCTAGTGGGCTCTGAAAATGATGACACTGTTTCACAAGGTATTATTTGCGGGTCACGAGTCATGGGCATCTTGCCATAGAAGCAGTGGTTATAGCTTTGATATAAAAAGGCTTTCGCCAGAGTTTTCACAGCATTGGGGGATTCTGACTCTGACTCTTTTCCAGCTGCTTCTTTCTTTTTCAACATGAAGCGCTTCCTCAACATCTATCGATCAGGACTTCTCCTTTCAAGGTAGACCATTAAGGAGGACCATGAAAGATGCACGTCCGGCCCCCACTGCCCCTCAAACATCAATGGAGGTCTTTTCTGTGGCGTTTTCCCCCCAAAATAATTTGAGATTCATTGGCTGCCAAAACTCATCAATAGGATCAGGAGTAAGTGACAGGTTTTTGTGGGTCCCACCATGGCAACCTGACCAGCAGCTTCTAACCTGATGACAGCGGATTGGCTCCAGTGACCCGTGACACTGAAGTGCCGGGACTCAGGACGACAACAAATCAATGGGTGGCTTTTAAACCTGCTAAACCCTGAAGTCGACATTTCCAAATAAAATGTCACCAAGATAGTTGTTCACATCGTAGAGAAATATAATGCTCGCAGCTCCTGAAGGTCATGGGTTCTCAGCCTGCCCGCTGCGTGGGCTTCCTCTGTCTCTATGGTGCACTGACAGACTGGAAAGCTGTCCAGGGTGTCCCCCGCCAGATGCTCTCTGGCCTCCCACAGCTCAGAATGACTCTTTACGTTCCCTGTTCGAAGGAAATTCATTGTAATTTTGAAAAACATTTTTCGCACAATGTCTCACGACCGTCGTTACCGGAGCGTGAAATTGAATTTTCCAAATTAATGTTTGCGAAGGTGTATTAATTAATGCCAGAATGACTTCTACCACGGGAGATGAGCGGATGAGACTCTCAGAGCAACGTCCGATGCTTATTATCTTCGAATGACGCCTCAGACCTGACGGGAAGTTAATCTCAATCATCATCTTCATGAGCAGATGAAGCTTTATGAGTGCCATCACTTTTGAAGCCAAGTACATTGTGTGGTATTTTTACTGCTCATAAAAGAAGAAAGCCACGATTAACAAACAAAATCGTTTATCAGACTATAAAGACTAAAATGCCGCTACAATGCCATCTATCAGACGGTGAAGATTAAGACACTGTTTCAACTAGCAAATCTGCAACCACAGAAGAACTAAAATCAAGTTTCAGCTTGAAATGATTCCTATGACTCATTCCATTTTAAAGCCTTTAAAGAGCGATTTCAGATAATGAATCAAGAATCCTGCCAGTGGCACATCATTCCAACAGCCTTAGATCGGAAGAGTAACCACTGTGATGGACAGTCATTCATTGAGAGCTGACCAAGTCCCAACGCTGAGATAAACCGCCGCACAAGAAGTTTGTTCAGTCGCAGGAGCAGGGTGACAGGATGATGGGCTGATGAGGCTTGGAACAGCGTCCTCATTTTCAAAGCTCAGTAGGTGGCGCTCTCACTCTAAAAACGTCATTGTCACCTTCAGAGCAGACCGAGTGGCCTCTGAAAATGAGGCACAGTTTCATGAATCTCAACCCTGCTGTAAGGATTTGACTGTACAGACGGAGCGGAGACACACTGTAAGCGCCGACCACGGTTGTCGGACTCCTGATGAATCGGTGTCTGGCGTAGAGCGCACTGACTGATGGACACAGCTTCTGTCTCCACAAATCACACTAAAAGAGCAGCAGTGGTCAATGAGTGTTGATTAACAATTAAGAGTCGCCTGCCTCATGTCCAGACATGTTAATGCTTGACGAACCAAGTGTCCACACCGAAGTCTACTCCAGACACTCAGATCACGAAAAGGCTGTTGATGAATCTACATTTAAATCTACGACGGTAGCGTGGACCAATTCCTCCTCTGTGTTCCTGCCCCTTCAACAAGTCCCTCACCATCATGTCCGCATCCCTCATGGTCCTCACTGGACGCACAGCTTTGCTGTCGTGGATGAACTTCTCTTGTCAGATAAATGCTTGCGTTGTCCATCAAACAGCACAGAAATATAGTGCACTTCTTATCAGGCATAAGACTCACAGTAGCCTTACTAACTAAAGAACAAATGTAGATCAGTTGGTGACAGTATATCCATTATTTTATTTGCTTGTTGACCAATATTTTCTCATCCTTGTTTTAAGATAACTCTTTAAGTGGCAGAGGTTTGAAATATTCCACTTTGACATCACTATGTCAAAAGGCTGTGTCTTAACATGGTTAAAGATAAAGGCGTATGAGACAAATCTTTAGTGTGACCGAAAGCTTGGGATGGGAGTAAAACTCACTCATCTTGCATATGTCACCAGTAGTGGCCATAGTGGATTACATAACTTTTACAGGTGTTTATCTGGTGATTCTTCCTCCTCTGTCAAACAACAGTGATGATGATGATCACTGGGCATCTTCACTCTCATTTACTGCAGGACCCTGAACACCACTGCTATTTTCACAACACAGGAAGCAGGGCCACTTTCTGTCTCACAGCGCCACCAAGCATCTTCACCAGAGGATGAAGGAACACGCCCACCAATGCTGCTTATATTGAAGTTACTGGTGTCCACCATCTGCTTGTCAAAAGTAGTAACTACATCAGGCTCCATATTTGCAACTTGAATGGCACCGAAAGGGTTAAAATCGCTCACTTTAATGTGACAGGAGGAGGCGCTGAAGTTAGATGGGTCTAGTTTTTAGGGTCAGTCTTTCAGAGAAATGGACAAAGATGAATGGAGGTGAAGAAGAAAACATGGAAGGAGAGGAGGCGACTAAGATATAAGAGCAGCTGAGCTCCAGTTAAGGAGGTGCTTCGTCGGACAGTGGTAGTCACTGGCATCATGCAGGGTTTAGAGACTCATGAGTCTGAGATGAAGATATGTGGAGAAGTTAGGAGACAACATGGTCTGGACACGTTGAGAGGAAAGTCACTGTGGGACCAAGAATGTCGGAGATGAAGAAGGGGAGGAGAACCAGTGAGGGAGACAGGAAGGATGATGGTGTGACTAGGAAGGGCGACCACTTAAGGTGGACGACATGCTGAGGCAGCTGCTATCGGGAAATTTTCTCTCCGTTTATTTTCTTTCTTTCTGCAAAACAAGCTTGATTTTTACAGCAGTGAGCCACCTCAAATCCAGTATCATTCATGGGAGCGCAGCCTCATGGCTCATGTCCCGTGTGGATGATGATGAATCACATGACAAAGACTGAGCAACCAGCTAGTGTCTCCCCAACAGAAACAAAACAGAAGTCGTGTATTCAGGAGTTTAGAGCCATCATATGTGAGGGACTCAGTGTAGAGCTGGAGTCTTTTGTATCTGACAGAGCAGTTGGTTTGAGAGACCATTGAAGACGTCAACTGGTTCAAATGATTTAGAAGAAGAAAAAAAAACTTCCAGATTATCGGCGAGTGAAAGTTCCTGGTAAAAAAAAAGTGAAGGATTTACGCGAGACACAAAGTGCCAACATCCCCAATGCTTCTGGCCACAGAGCACAACAATGCCGAAATTAGGTCAGATAGACAGGAGCAATTGTTTCACGTTATTGTCACGAAAAGTAATCTGGGAGTCCAAACCACAATCTAATTCCTGCCTCAGATTAGAGAACCCTTCAGGAGGAATTGGGACAAGGCTCTGCCACACCCACCGCCCCCCTCCCCGGCCCCCCGAATTGGGATCAATCCATCATCTATTTTTTTTTTTTTTTTTTTTTTGTATTGATCCTTCAGATAGTATTTGACGGAGCGCGGCCACTCCCCTGTATTGAGAGTCAGTAGTACGCACGGTAATCTTCAGAGTACGCGCTGCCATTTGTTCCCTTAAAGCCACGCGCTGAAACAATTAGACGTCATTTCACTACAATCCTCTTATTTTGACTTTTGCTGACTGACATTAACGTCCCTCGCAGATGCATATATGGATGTTCCCGTGCGTTACGTCATGTCTCTACAACACATGACTATGGATTAGGGCTGGATTAGAGCACATGTGGGTGTGTGCACGCCTGTGCGCCAGCGTGTGCACGCACACATGTGTGCACCGTGCATGGCTGCTTCCAAACGTGAAGAGGAGGAAGAAACATGAGGATCCAAGTGGGGGATGAGCGTGCGCGGATCATGTTGCCCTCACCTCACCCATCTTCGGCTTCATTTCTATTCTGTGTTTCCCATCAGTATATCTGCCTGCAGCTCTGGGAGAGCGGCCAAACACAGAGTCTCACCCCATAAATCACAAGATCAGCCGGCGTGAGTCCAATCACATGTTTGGCTGATGTGGAAAGGTGAGGTGCGTGTGCAAATCTGGCCACGGATCCGAGGCGCTGAAACACCGGGGAGGTGAATGATTTCGACACCTTCCATTCATCCACAGACAGGGCCACGGCGGGAGAGGACGGGAGCAACAAGACGGAATGGGATGAGGTCAACATTCCCACGGTGATGTCCGCAGGAACCCGAACGCTCGACGGCGCACGTACCTGGTGGCGTGAAATCCCGGTGCAGAACGCCAGCGGTGGTGAGGCGCCGAGTGGATGGAGTCGATTCCTGGCGAATGGTCGGCGAGCTGAGAGGAGATGCTGGGGAGGGGACGGAGGGAGGGGAGAGAGCGGCTCGGTGCGCAGCTGCCTGCTAACACCAGAGCTTAGAGCGTCGCCCCGCGTCCCACAGCCCTACATCCGCGCGCACCTCTCCTCCATGCCGCCTCCTGCATCCCTCCTCTGACGCGCGCGTCCAGACGGGTGTTGGTCCTGATGCTGAGGATGCAGACAGCGCGGATGCTGCTGCTGCTGCTGCTGCTGCTGCTGCTGCTGCTGCACGCACTGACGGGCTCCTCGGGTTGGAGAATGTCTGTGCTCCCCGTGTGCAAAACTCTCTCACTCACTCTCTCCTCCTCCTTCTCCTGAACCGAGGAGAACACACACTCTCCCTCACTCACACACACACACACACCGTCTTGGCTGCATGCAAGACGTCATGCTTCCACGTTCGCGCCTGGAATTAGCTGAAGCCCAAGTCTGCTGGTTTTCATCGGAATCAGAAACTGCATTAATGGAGTGATATGCCGCTGAAGTATTTTCCGGCTGATGGTGACTCCCAGTAATCCCAGTATCACACATTAAGAAGAGCGTGCATCGATGGATATGTACACACCTCTATGCAATATACAGGTCAAAGAGTGCAGTGCAAACCTGTCATGAACAGTCACTGTGGCTCAGAGCTTGTGAGGCTTACGGCGGAGAGGAAGAAACTGTTCTTAGGTCCGGTGGTTTTTGTCCGTAGCCAATTCATTCACAGCCAACGAAAACTAAACATACACCTGCTACGTTACATACTTTTGCGTTCAATTTCTGACAAGACATCTTGCTGTTTCGTTGGTTTCAAAACTAATGAAATGAAAGCGATTCCTCTGTTGACTCTTTATGCATCTGGACACAAAGAGATTTAAATTTCTTCACTTCCCCTTTTGAGGTGTCGCTTGTCAAAGTCCCTCCAAGTCCAGCAGATGTATTACAGCTCAATCCAGTCCACCAGTCATTGTAGCTCTGTAATCTGGAGTTTATTGTCTGTACATTTTGTTAGTTATTAGAATCACATTCAAGAAAGTGCTTCACATTTCACTTTAAAAGTGAGTTGCTTGTTCATGTTTTCCATGTATTTCTGAAACCAACCAGTCAGGTCAGGTGTGTTGCTGATGATGGGTTGATGAGGCTTCATGAAACAGTCAGTAGGTGGAGCTCTCTCTCAGTTTAAAAATGATGTGAGGCTTCACTGAAGTTGTTGTCCAAATCTGAAGATATTAGAGCAAACAGTGCCACCCAGTGGTCTCTCAAAATGAGGACACTGGTTCATGAAGCCTCATAAGTCAAACTCCAGTTGTGTCAAAAAAAAAACACCTGTATCTCCTGCATGGTACAAACATAATGAGAGGGTATTTTGAAATTGTTGTCCAAACCCAGAGAGTGTCATCTGGTGGCTCTGAAAATGAGGTCACTGTTTCATGAAGCCTCATCAGCCCATCACTAGTTACACGAAGCCATCTTCAGAAGCTAGCTAGTTTTACTTCAAATGAAAAGTACAAATCGAGTGAGTGAAAAGAAATAGATCTAGATACAAAGTTATGGAACTTCAAAACTTAATACATTTACATTCAGTGATAAACCCATTCAATTGAAACATTTGTTTGTCCAAACCCAACGATTTTAGAGCAGACAGTGCCACCTAGTGGGCTTTTGAAGTGAGGACACTGTTTCATGAAGCCTCATAAGTCAAACATTAGTTCTCTTGAATCAAAGCACCTGCATCTGCTGAAGGAAAGGAAGCAGCCAAGAATCTGAACCCTCTGGGATCCAAAGTTCAAACTCTTCACCCAAATCTCTCACAACTCAAAATGTTTCCACCAACACACTTTCATAAAAACAAACAGTACTTTTGCAGATATGATGATGATTTATGTTGAACCCTTTGCTGTCCTTGAAAGTGCCTGCTTACACAAGCTCTCAAGCAAAGCACGCATCAATCCAAAGGCCGAAAAGAAAAAAAGCAGAAAAACAAATCCCTTTTGACACATACTCATTCTCACACAGACACAGACCTTAGTGAGGACCGTCACGACCCTTTCCCCAGCCTCTCCCACTAAACCTAACCATCTGAAACAAATGGCTTCCCTTAACCTTGACTCTGAACCAAACTAAAACCCAATTATCACAGCCCAGCAATTTTGCAGTTTAAACCCTCAAAAAGAGTCTTGACCAAATGAGGACCGGCCAAAATGTCACTCTGATGCTTAAAAACTCACACAGGTCCTCACAAAGATAGAAGTGCAAGAACACACACACACACACACACACACACACAGGAGACAGTGTCGCCATCTTCCTCTCATTTAGGCCACGAGATGAATTTGGAATGAACAAATATTTAAACGTCAGGGCTGGAGAAACAATTACCGTCACACTCTTCAAAGTGTGTTTCCAGGACATGATCGTAATTGAAAGCGTAATTGCTGCGACGGCGAATGAAGACGCAATTAAACGTAAATAAGGCAGGTAAAGGACGTTTCGTTTTCCCGCTCACTATTTTCACGGCGGCGGCCTGTTAGTCACGTGCGGCACGCCGGCAGCTCCTCACCTCGCGTCACGGTCTGAAGGCCAAACGCTCAGCGAGTCATTCTCTGGTGTCACCAACACAGTGACTCTCCGTACAGAGACGCAGGAGCAGTCATGGATCTGGAAACAGTCAACAGCAAACTGTCTTCTAAATGCCATTTCAGTGTGACGTCGAGAATGAAGCATCATTTAAAGAGGGGAGTGAATCCCGTTTAGATTTTTAATGCTGCATAATTCAATGAAGCTCTGCAGAGGCTCATATTCAACTGTATCATCCCAGTATCTGTCACTCAGATTTGGCTCTTTGCTGTGCTCCTTTGCTTTTCAGCTTAATACCTTTATCTGTTGATGGGCTTATGAAGCTTCGTGAAACAGCGTCCGCCTGTACGTTTTCAGAGCCCGCTAGGTGGCACTCTTGGCTTTAGTTAGTGTCCTAACGTTCACCTTCATTGACAATGGACGGTGCCATCTGGGGCCCCATGAAATTCAGGACACTGTTTTATGAAACCCCATCAACCTTTGAATACAGTGTCATGAAATGTTATATACACAACACCCCCAAGACCTTTCCTGCTGCTAGTAATGTGCCTATGAGGCTTCGTGAAACAGCGTCCGCCTGTATGTTTTCAGAACCCACTAGGTGGCACTCTTGGCTTTAAAATATTTCAGTTTACAAGCCCATTCAGAAGCTCATAATACCGACACAATTGATGGGTAGATGAGGTATCAAGAAACAGTGTCCTAACTTTCAGCGGCCACTAGATGTTGCACTTGGTCTAGAAAGGATGTGAGGCTTTATTGACACTGGACAGTGCTATCTGGGGCCCTCGAAATTCAGGACACTGTTTTGTGAAACGTCCTCAACCTTTCCCCCTATGGGGCTTTGCGAAACAGTGCCCTCACTTTTAGAGCGCGCTAGATGTCACTCTCTTCTCTAAAGTCTTTCAAATAGAACAGCCATGTCAATAAAATTCTCATTTTTAAACCAACACCGCCACCTATTGAGCGCTGAAAAGGAGGTCACTGTTTCACGAAGCCTTGCATCACTGTGCTTTGGCCACTTCCAACTGAGCTTCTTCTATTTCGTCATCCATTTTTTTTCTCTCCCTTCATTTCCCAAGTGCTGATGTCACACCTCAGCCAACATGCGCCTCCACCACCATCCTGTCAATCACACTGCTGCATATATATTGAACATCCTTCATTCCTACTTCCTCATAATAATGTTATGTATCTGGTCCATGAGTAGGACATCTTTGTGACAAGGATTCACTCGTCACTGTCCTTGTCTCTCTGCACCATCTGGGAGAGCTGGGACAGATGTGTCAATGTCTCTAAAACAGACAGGTAGCTGCTCACTAGTCTTCCTCAGACGCCGGAAACAAAACAGTACGGAGGCTGTCGGCATCTCACAGGTGAAGCTTGAGTCCCGTGTCATTTCATGAGGTCTGAGTTTTCTTAATCTACTCAGTATGAGGATGTGCTTCTCCATATAGATGCAGCCACTGAGTTCCCAGCATCGGTGGTGATTAAACATGCCGTCAACCCGTCCCCCTCCACCACCCCCCGCTGAGACCCACCCACTGTCAGCCGGGCTTCTTCCTCAGCTGCGTGTCACCGGTCTCCGCAACAGCTCCTAATGGTCCAACCCTCCGGCTGCATCCCGTCTGTTGCACAAACCAAAGACTGGGACGCTGGAATTTCAGGGTTTCTCTGTGGAAAGGCATTTTCACCCCCTGCTGGTGATCAGAGCAACTGCACGGTGAGACCTCAGCTGTTTTGCAGACAGCCTGACCCCATGCCGTCCCCCAAATTTCCTCCAGGCTCTTGTGTTGAGACGATGACGGCGAATTGTCGAGTCATAATGGTTTTTCTACAGCGTCACTTTGGAGATATTAGGGTCAAGTGGCAGGTAAATGAGCAGGTTACAGATGTTCAAGTCATCATTGAAACGCACTTTTTTCAAAGGGCGGAACAAAAAGCCGATCAAATGTAATAACATTGATTTCCTCATGAATTCCTTCACCATCCTGCTACCATTCTCCACTGCTCTTTTGAAGACTGCCCTTTTTTTCTGTCTGCGATTGTCTGGAGGTTTTCTGACTCCTTTATGAAAAAACAATATCACATCATTTTCTCTCCCAGATTGACAATTAGCATTGTATTTATTTGGTAAAGGAGTGATTTTTACATCCAAGATGTTAAACAGATGTGAACAGTCAGCATGGTGGAGATGAAAAACACCTGGGTTCAGAATTCAGAATCAAATTTATTATAATAAAATATTAATATAAATAAATATAATAGAATAATATATAATATAAATTATTTATTATTTAGCACGATGGGTTTGTTCTTCGGTGAGTGGCTCTGAATGGTCTTTATGTTGGTCAGCGTCTTCCTCTGGGTCCAACAAGTGACGTCTCCACACCAATTTCCATGTCTTCTGAAAGGACACTCACTAGTTTGATGTTTGCTATCGGCTGGAATGATCTTTTTCTGGCATTAGCCATTTAACCACATAGCCATTTATGTCCTGCTTCATCATGAACCTCATCACCTGCCTTCTTCATCTTCATCTCCACCACCCTCGGTCCAGCTATGTCTCTCCCCACAAACCATCCGTCCTCTCTGAACTTTGTCTCCACACTTCTCCACATGCCCCTCTGATGGACTCATTTCTGATCTTGTCATTTCTGGTCACTCCCAACAACAACCTCAGCATCTTCATCTCTGACTCATCTACAGTGACTCTGACTCGTGAGCCTCTTTAGCAGTGACCTACCACGAATCTTCACGAATCGTCCTCATCTCCACCCTGCCTGCACTCTCCTCTTCACCTCTACACACCATCACTGATTAAAAACCAGAATGTATAGAACAGAACACCACCTAAAATGAGAAGAAGAACATGACGACCATTGGTCAATACACACTCAAGGAACAAGACACAGGAGAAGACCTGCATCTTGTTACACGCGACACACTAGAGGAACAAACATGGTAAACAAAGCAACAAAGTCTGATGGTAATATAAACCAGGCATGGTGTGCGACACACACAGAGAAATAAAACAAGTTTACGACAATACTATACAATCATCGTGATCGTGTCACAACACCTGTAATAACCGTCACCACCCACAGCATTTTGTAATGTTAACTAAGTTACTGGCAAACCATCATAAAATAAATATAACTGTTATGCAACCCATGAAAAGGGCCTAAAGAAACACAATACAATGGTTTTCATAATATTTCTATCTCCATGAAGAAGGAAAATACTTAGATTTGTAGTTCACTTTCTTCGCTGAGTTGGACGCCATTTGTCACTGGCCTGAAAAAAGGCAAAGCAATCTGGGTAGTCTGGGTGTTCCTCAATCCTCAAGTGGGTGCCAGCGAATTTCAAAACTGAGGAGGATACTTTTCTCCACTTCCTGAGAACATGAACTGTATTTTTGAGGTTGAGGACAGAGGAAGGAATTGGAATTCATCCCAATCCAAACAGAAAGCAAACATGTGACCAGAGACCTCAAACCACATCAGAACAGTGGCACCGTCAGAGGTGCCATCACCGACTGGCCCAGTAAACCCTACAACAGTTGCACAGTGACACTGCTGAATTAGGCAGCCGTAACTTTCAAGGTATTCAGTTGGCAAATGCAAAGTGATTCATGAGAGGTAACGCAGCATCTGGTCCAAATCCAGCCTGAGGCGCCTGAGTTCAGGGGAAACGTGGGTCCTGTCTCTGGAGTTCTGCAGTGCACCCACGCTCTAAATGAACCAAATGAATTGATGAGTTTCCTGAGACGAACATCAGTGATGGTGAGCAGGCAAGTGCAGAGACACCGCTGAGGAAACCATTCACAGAAATTGTATTATTATGATTATGGTGATAAAAGGTGCTTGTCTGTCCAACTAAGAGGCATGATAAGGTCAGTGCCTGAAGCATTTTACCCAGAGCAAATCTGCGTGGCATGAGGAGTGGGAGGGGCCTGTGTCAGGGAAACGGACGCAAACAAATGGTGCGTCAGATGCAAAAATTCAGTGTGAAGTTGAGAGGACATTTAATTGAATGTAATGATGCTGGCCAAAGAAAACACCTGCAGGCGGATGCTTGAGCACCGCAGTGGGTACTTTTGTTCGAGTACCTGTTGATAAGGCTTCGTGAAACAGTGTCCTCAATTTCATGGCCCAGAAGGTGGCGCTGTTGGTTGAAAGAAAAGTGAATTTCGTCAAAATGGTTGTTCAAATCCAAAGGTTTTAGAGCCGATAGTGCCATCTAGTGGGCTCTGAACTTGAACACACTGCTCCATGAAGCCTCAACATTTCGATGAGAGACAAGTCAGAGACTGATCAGGTTGAAAACAGGAATATCCTGGTGAGAGTTTCACATTTATTTCTTCATCTCCACTGAGATTTTCTTCTCTGGTGAGAAGCCTGTAGTCCTGGTTTGAATTGTCTCGTTGTCTTTCCAGATTATGTTTCATAAATATTCCCTCTTAGTTTGGAATATCAAAACCATTTGCCATATTATAGAGCAAGTTTGAAAATGACCTTGTGTCTCCATGAGAGCACGACTGTGGCAGTTAGCATCATGCATTTTTGACCCCAGGAAAACTCATATTTGAACTGGATCTCCAGCGTCTGCCGCCACACACAGCCATCAGAGTGCTGCCACATAAATGTGCCTCACTGAATGTGTACGGTTTAGTGATTCTGATTTAAGATAGAAAATGTAGAAGCAATTAAGTCCTTCCAATTGAGAGGGCAAACCAGAGCAAGTAAAGAGTGAATCGACTGCAGCGATTAAAGTAAAGCAGTCGGTTGGTTGGAGTGTGTATATGTGTGTGTGTGTGTGTGTGTGTGTCTGGGGCGGTCGGTTGGCGTGTGTATATGTGTGTGTGCGTGTGTGTGTGTGTGATGTGTGTGTGCATGTGTGTGTGTGTGTGTGTGTGTGTGTATGTGTGTGTCTGGGGCGGTCGGTTGGCGTGTGTATATGTGTGTGTGCGTGTGTGTGTGTGATGTGTGTGTGCATGTGTGTGTGTGTGTATCTGGGGCGGTCGGTAGGAGTGTGTATGTGTGTGTGTGTATGTGTGTGTCTGGGGCGGTCGGTTGGAGTGTGTGTGTGTGTGTGTATGTGTGTGTGTGTGTCTGGGGCGGTCGGTTGGCGTGTGTATATGTGTGTGTGCGTGTGTGTGTGTGATGTGTGTGTGCATGTATCTGGGGCGGTCGGTTGGAGTGTGTATGTGTGTGTGTGTGTGTGTCTGGAGCGGTTGGTAAGAGTGTGTATGTGTGTGTGTGTGGGGCGGTCGGTTGGAGTGTGTATGTGTGTGTGTGTGTCTGGAGCGGTTGGTAAGAGTGTGTATGTGTGTGTGTCTGGGGCGGTCGGTTGGAGTGTGTGTGTGTGCGTGTGTGTGTGTGTGTGTGTGTGTGTCTGGGGCGGTCGGTTGGAGTGTGTATGTGTGTGTGTCTGGGGCGGTCGGTTGGAGTGTGTATGTGTGTGTGTGTGTGTGTCTGGGGCAGTCGGTTGTAGTGTGTGTGTGCGTGTGTGTGTCTGGGGCGGTCGGTTGGAGTGTGTGTGTGTGTGTCTGGGGCGGTCGGTTGGAGTGTGTGTGTGTGTGTATGTGTGTGTCTGGGGCGGTCGGTTGGAGTGTGTGTGTCTGGGGCGGTCGGTTGGAGTGTGTGTGTGTGTGTGTGTGTGTGTGTATGTGTGTGTGTGTGTCTGGGGCGGTCGGTTGGCGTGTGTATATGTGTGTGTGTGTGTGTGTGTGTGTGTGCGTGTGTGTGTGTGATGTGTGTGTGCATGTGTGTGTGTGTGTGTCTGGGGCGGTCGGTTGGAGTGTGTATATGTGTGTGTGTGTGTGTGTGTGTGTGTGTCTGGGGCGGTCGGTCGGAGTGTGTGCACCACTAGCGACGTTCCAGCTCCGATAAGAGGCGGCTGCTCCTCGCTGTCAGAGGACTGGGCAGCTGTGGACCCTGACCCAGGAGTGAGTGTTAGTGAGTCAGACACAGCTGACCGTTCTGTGCCTTCAGAAGAAGTTGAACTGCAGATATTGGCTGTTTAACAAAAGCACTTTCAAAGGTGGGAATTTGCATCGGCAACCTGTCCAGGCTGAGCTTCTCACTCCATGTTGGTTCCGATGGCCCCCAGCACCCGTGAACCTGAACATTCAGGGAAACATGAATTATACAACAAAATTATGAGGCTAGACTTGAATAACAAAATTGGTTTCTAGCTTCATAACGGAAGTCAAATAACTTGTCACAGTGTCATGAAGCAGTGATGTCATTTTCTGCGATCAATAGGTGGCGCTGAAAAGAGGTTTTAATGAAATGGCTGTTCAAACCCAAAGATTTTAGAGCAGGCAGCGCCGTCTGTTTCATGAAGCCTCATCACGACACTCAAGTAAGCCATGTTGCACTGTTTCCCTTTGAAGCACATGAACACAATACAGTAAATGTGTCCTCAGGTGTCTTGGATTTACGCTTCATTTCACTGTGATACTTCGGCTACTAGTGACAGAAGGATGTGTTGGACGCAGCCTCACGCTTGTTGCTCCAAACACCCAGATGATTAGTGTTGGTTGCTCTCTTGTGTAATCATAATTCATCTTGTACCACTTGTACTCCTGAACCGGGTCTTTTTTATGAGGTGCTGGACCTAATTATAGCTGACATTGGACAAGGTGAGTCATGTTCCTCACATCGGCAGTCAGACGGCTATACATTCCTCCCGCCTTCTGACTTGTTTTGGGTTTTCGCTGCAGGTTTGACATGAAATGAGGCAGAATATGCGCCGCGCCTCGTGTGAGGATCAATGGTTGTGTGTCAGCAAACGTGTCCGCTTTGGTCGGCTCAGCTCAGCAAGTCCGTAAATGGATTTACTAGTTGGACAAGAAGTTTGATCGGAGCGTAATAACCTCATGTTCTCAATTGACTGCTGGACCAATCGGGTAGCACCCTGTGGAGTAGCACATCTGAAGAAAGTGTTCCAGGCTGTGTGTCGAGAAGATATGGGGCAGTAATGTTTTCCAAATACCACAGACGAGTTCAGGCCAAGACCAGAATATACCAAGACTATTGCTGCGTTCCAGTCACCTCAGAAGCTGGGAAAGATGTCATCGAGGTGGGAAAAGAAGACGGCGACATCCATGTCTAACGCTAGTCTCATATTCAGCAAGGTTACAACAGGATAACCAGCAAGATGAAGAGGGAATTCTTTCATGTATTCTAAACTTCTATGTCATGTTTACGTTTGTCTTAACCATCTTGGATTGCGATCTGGGGGTGGCGAGAATTCGCCTACCTTCTGAACGGTAAATCTTATGTCAGGTGACGTCATCGGGGCGGAGCTGAGAATTTCCCAGTTCCGAGGACAGCAGGGATGCAGCATGGGTCCAAGACCGTGGGTGAATTCTAATTCCTTCCTTAATCCTCAACCTCATAAATGCGCGCTCTCACCGAATGCTTGGACTGTCCCGATTCTCAGGAAGTTAAGTTGAGCAGCAAGGTTGAGGAAAGCGTCATCCTGAGATGGGTCTCAGAATTGAGGAATACCAGGAATGCTTTGCTTATTTTCAGCCAATAAAAAGTGGCAAAGAAAGTGAGCGACAAATGGAAGTAGTTTATTTGTTAATGCCGATATAAATGTGATGAATATTATCAGTATATTATCTTAGTCCATTTCATGGATAGTTTACGTCATTGTTGCATGACATTTACTTTTCATTTTCAATATTTTTTCTGTCTTCTTCTTCTGTGAATTGACAGACTTTAATGCTGTGCTGCCCCCCACAGTGTGAGGACGTATCTGCATGCAAGAGGTGTCCCATCTCCAAGTCACAGCCCTTGCCACTGGGTTTTGAGGGCTAAGGTTGAAGGTTAAGAACTGTGGCTTGAGGGAGGAAGTGGAATTCACCTCAAGACTTTGAGGGCCTGGACCAAGGCCATGAAAGCTCTTTTTTGCTTGTTTCTTTTTTGACATTATCATGTCATTTAAGACTAAAATACTCAGAGGCAGACGTCCTTTTTAAAACCTGTCAAAAGCCACATATTAATGAACCTCTTTTTTTCGCTAGTTTACCTCTGTCAACATTTCAACTTCGCATGATGGAAATTCCGCTCTCTGAAGTGCATTCCTCCCGGGGAGCAGAGCACCTCTGACTTCTGCAGGTACTCGACATGCTGCCATTGAAGGTCAACTGAGACGAGCCGCGGCAACACTCTAACCCCAGAAGAATTGGAAATATCATCGGACGTCTTCCACGACAGACCTTTATCCTCTGGAGGAAGAAGCGCTGAGGTTTTGCGCTAATGAGACAAGCAGATGGCCTTTCCGCTGCCCTTTATTTGTTAAAGATCCCTCCACTGGAGCATGTGCAGTTGGCCATGGGCTCGACAAGTCAACACGTGTACAGTGCATACGTTAGCTAAGCATAGCGGAGGGCGACATCGGAAGGAAGTCAGAGGGCCAGCTGTCGTGCATCTGTAGTCACTTCGTACTCCCTTCGGCACTGAGGAGCAGATTTTCCGAGGATTAGCAACTGGCTATATTGTTTGCAAAAGAAGATTTTAGATCCATCACGGTCATTATTTCTGCGTTTGTATATCACCGGGAGCCGATTTAATGATGGCAGAGCCTCAGGCAAAAGCCATTCCTCATATCTTTAAATGGATTATGCTATGATTTGTTTTCATTTGACTCATCTAACAACAGAGAAGAGCCAGTTAGGAGGAAGGTGAGCTGAGGCCAGGACCCGTCTAGTCACATGAGGCTGAAAACAAAGCGTGTCGTGAGGTTTGGTTCATCCAAACATGAACCTTAGAAGGCTACACAAGCACCAGAGCAGGGCGAGGACACAACCGGACTACAGAACTAGATCTAGAAAAGACTTGACCTTGACAAGACAATATGATGAGACGATGACTGGATGGGAGGCGACAACACAAGACTTGGCTTAACATGGAGAAACGACGACTTGAGGAAACGTAACTCGACCAAACGTGGAGGTGGAGACTTTACTTGACAAGGCAAGAAGAGACGATGCCTTGACTAGATGAGACGGTGCTCCACCAAATGTTTCTTGATATTGTGACTTGGCGGGACAAGACGATGACTTGATGAGACGGAACTCGCCCGGACTGTTTCTTAACTTGACATGGATAATTTTCTATCCTGAAGAAGATGGACTTGTTGAGACAAGACCAAACTGTTTTTTGACTTGATGCGGGGAATTGACTTGACATGGCAAGACGAGACGATGACTTGAAGAGATGAAACTTAACCAGACTGTTACTTGACTTGATGTGGCAACTTGATTGAGCAAGACCAGTCAATGACTTGTCTACACGGGACTTGACCATACTGTTGCTTAGACTTGGGGACTTAACTTTAGAGGGCAAGACAAGATAATGACTTGACTAGACAAGACAGGACTTGACCAGACAGTTCCTTGACTTGACGTGGAGACTTGACTAAACTTGACAGGAAGGCGGTGGCTTGAACGGACTAGAGAAGGCGGAGACAAGACAAACGAGGTGCACACAGGAAGACCAGACTAACTCTGCCAAAATAAAACAGGAAATAAACAACTGAACATTCAAACTAACAGATGAACAAAACCAGGCGGACCAGGCAGCTGGTGACAACAGCATAGTCTGCAAACATGGTGATGACTGAACACATCTTTCCAGTGAGTGAGTAGAAGAGGGTATCAGAAAACGCATTGAAGGGACAAAGAAAACACATGGGTCATGGGTCAAACGCAAGGCAAGGGCTCAGAATAAGGCCAGATGAAGCACGCAGTCGGCCTGGGGTCCACAGGAGCCCAGGAATTCCTCCCACTGTCCCACTGAGCGGACTGACTCTTCTCAAACACGTCGATGCCAGATCCACACCCTGACACACGGGGTGAGACGCTGGTCCAAACAGGGTCTCGCTTTCCTCTGGTCATGTGACTTCTGTCTCCCCGAAACCAGACGTCATTCCATGAGCCCACTTTTGCTCACAAAAGCACTGAAGCCATGCATCCTTTTGCTCTTCAATAGGGTCGATGGAGTTCCAGTGAAGGACTTGGTTTGCATTGTGTTTGTTCTCTAATGGTAATTTTTTACTTGCAGTCAGAATTGATATGATGAAGTGAATGTTTGTCTCTGTGGCATCAATAAAATCACCTGAATATCGTGATGAGTCAGAAGAAGTTAAACCCTCAGGTCACCTGTCCAGGTTTAGGGTGAAGAGTCTAGATTCATGAGTCATTAATGACATCTTCGATTGAAATGAAAAATGAGGGCAGCATACGTGCACCGCTGACATGCTAGCAGCTCATGCTCGTTTCCTCTCCCTCGATCCAGAAACAGGGGTCAGAGGTCAGACTGGACAGAGAATTCTGAGGGGAAGTTTCTTTATAGTTAGTTGACTCGTGAGCCAGAAATGATGGATGACACTTTCAAACGTTGCGGAATGCACGGATCGTGCGGAATGAGTCGGGAACTCCGCGGGGTTTCCCCAACGTTCCTCGGATCTGACGACAATGCAGAATTCGTCTGCGAAAGGGTGCGTGCTTTGGGCCGATCCTCAGCGGGAGAGAGAGAGGGAGGGTCCGGATCAATCAGGAGGTGTTTAAATCCCTGGCACTCCTCACACACTCCTCATCTCAGATCGCCTGACAGATGAAACGCCACTCTAGTTCCGACACCTTTCACACCGCGGGGGCCGGCTCGCCGCTGAATCATACTGTCGTCTTTAAGGTCATAAAGATTCATCAAGCCTTTTATGTGGGAAAATTCTGCAAGGCGCAGCGAAACAACCCAGGAGATGCAGATGACTGACTGTTATCATCCATATTTAACATTTTGGAGACCTACAGAGCCTCATGGTGGTGAGCAACAGAAGTTTTCCACTCATCGCCATCGCTCTTCACTCCAGGAGAAGATGCTGCATCACGGATGGTGCTTGACTTCCTGCCAGACAGGAAGTAGCACAGCTAGACCTCTTGAAGGTGGGTGAGTGACTCCATGGACCTGCTGGATCAGAGTGGAACTGGTGAAGTTAAATGGCAACTATACAACAAATACATTTTAGTGATGAGGAACGAGATGCGGTCGGCACCGTGCTCAGAGACGCCATAATCTGACGGCTTCCTTCCTGGGACCACATGCTCAATCTGAAGAGAGAAGCCGTCAGTCAGTCAACTGATGGCCTCCTGCCACGCAAACCTCTGTCAGGCAGAAAAACCCAAAAAGGAAGCAGAAGAACAAAACAAACAGGGATCATGACTCCAGTAATCTGTTCATGACTCGTGTAGCTACAGCCTGCTCTCGGTTTTCAAACGTCCCTGGCTTCGAAAAAAAAATGTTGAGATGTTTTTGCTTCGGATTTTGAACGAAAATCCAGAACTGGAACGCCCCCGAAAAGAGCCGGAAAAAAACATAACGTGCGCGGACCGATCAGCTGACCCACGAGGTGCTTTGTTATTGTGTACAACGCAGCCTCTGTATGCAGACGTGTCCCGTTAGCTCCATTTACTGACTGTTTTTTCTTCATATTGAGGTGTAAAACCTTTCCTGTCTCCACACTGGACCGTGTCACAGGGGAGGTGCTGGAGCGCTCACTCCAGGGTTTGATGTCCTGTTGTGGGCTGGAGCTGGGACAGGGATGAGGCGAGTCTGGGACAGAGCGTGACTTGGTTTATGACTTTGTCACAGCCAAACTGCACAGAAGCGCACATTCAGAGCTGGACACGCACCGGGCACCTCTTCACTTCTGGAGAGACGTCACTCACTCTGCAACCCCTCCCACATGCAGCGGCCACACACATAGAGGAACAGCCACCTGCAGCAGACACTCTACATTCACTCCTACAAAAGACTATTTTAAGGCTTGGAACGCATTAGTTCTTTTTCCATTCATTGTAATGGGAAAAATCGATTCAGATTTCAAACAAATCGCTTCTCGAACGGCCGTCTGGAACGGGAGAACCGAGGTTGGCTTGTATTTGGCTAGCAGACAGGTGAACGGAAAAACAAGTTCTTAATGCAGTTGGATTACCTTTTTGTTTTACATTCATAGTGATACATGTGCCATTGAATCTGTCGAGTTTGTGCAAATTTGTTGTGATGTTTTTAGGTTGTCCAAGTAGAAAATAACCTTAACCATTCAGACAGGACCGATTATCTCAATTTCTTTGTGTTTTCCTCTTGTTTTCTTGTACATTTTTCTGACCAATACTTGTTTTCAGCGGTGTTTCTATTCTTAAATTGTTTATGAATTCACTACCTCACACTGAGAGGTGAGGTCACAGGTGGTAATCCAGGATTACAGGCTGAACACATTGCGATACACATGATCCACAAACGCGGTAGAGGGTTGGCGAGCATGCAAAGGTGGACTAATCTGGACGAGCGGGACACCAGCTGCGTGTAATCTCACCTCATTTTCACCTTCCATGGGATGCTGGGTCAGTGGGGCAAAAATCCCATCAACAAGGTTTGCATGTGGAGCTCCAGTTCAGTCGCCGCTTGAGGAAATACGAGTCAGGCCACTTGACCCCAGCGGTCTTCTTCCACTTGATGTCTATGGAAACGCTCAGAGGAGAGGTGGTCAAGTGTTAAATGAAGCACCTCAATGGTTTTCATTTAGAAGCGGCAGGTCGTCACCGTATCTCAGAGGAAGACCAGGACGTGAATTGATGATGCACCGGTGTCGTCACAAAAAAAAAAAAAAAACAGTCAGCCTGGGGTTCATGAGGAGCAGCGTCCTGTACGGTCGGTACAAGTGTGTGATGCATGCAACCGCTTTGGTATGCATTGTTTTCTCCAAACATTCAGCTGCTCCGTGAGATTGACTCCGCGACAGGCCTCCTCCGTGCCGCGGCTAGATAACTGCATCCTCCGTGATTTGCATGAAAACCGCAGAGAGCTTTTGTAATAACTCAGCAGATACGGCGCTCTGGGGACCACTTTCCTCCGTCTGAAGTTAGTATTGAGCAGGACTGCCAGGGTCTGCAAGGACGTCTCTTCAGGGAAAACTATTATTTAGAGGGTTCCATTCCGGTCTGCTGAAAAGAAATATGACTGATGTGAAGAGAATGAATGAGGCGGGGTCTGGTGGAGTTGCACGGCTCTCAGTGTCGGAAGTCTGCAGTCAGTCTGAAACTCCGCAAGCGTTTTGGGTCGTTGAAAGTAAAATACGAACTCTGAATTTTCTCACATCGAGTCATGGATTGGCCGCCGTTTACACGCTCTCAAAATCATTTTGCAGCTTCACACTAGGTCACATTAATAGTGTAGTCCTGGATGGAACTAGTGTCAAAACATCACCTATTGTGTTGCGCCTTCCTCCCAGGTTAGCTCTCCGTAGAGCCATTGTTTCTTTCACGTAGCCCATTTAACTGTTGAATGTCATTTTGCGCCCAGCATGCTGCCACTGTGCCCCACACACCCACGGGTGTCAGGATCCCACCAGCAAACGCTTGCTTTACTGGCAGCTTTGCTACAGAAAACTGTTGAATTTTTGCCTGTCAAACGGTAGATTTCCCACTTCAGCTGCATCTCTGGACCTTCTCAAAGGACCTGCTGATAATCTCACAGCATCTTGGAGATTCCTTTGTCTTCCGCGGGACCCTTTTTGTCGGCAGAAGACACAAGGATGCAATTTGTCTTTGCTAAACTGGAGTGGCTTTGTGTGGAGTCAGTAAGCTAATTATCTGCTGGCTGTTGACAGCAGAAGGAAACCAGGGGCTTCGCTTGGAGACGTGATACTGTAATGGGCCGAAAGCTTGTCCTTGGAAGGGGGAAGAAAAAAAAAAGCATGTCCACTCCAGACATCCCTCGGAACCTTGTCTTACAGGAAACGTTTCAAAGCCAGATTATTCGGCGTGACACCGTTATTTCTGCTGCTGTTTACAGTGAGACTTGATGTGCTGTCAGTCAGGAGAGGCGATGGTCAGGCGCGCCATCGGAGGGATGGTTTTAATAGAAGACGATGGTCTTCATGTTTCAGTTTTCCGCTCTAGAGCCAACACGTGTACTAATCCAACATGCTCCAAGTTTTTCACTTTTCCTGCAGAGGATCTCCACGGGTGGGCGTCATCACTTTGACTCGTGCGACTTGACTCGAGAAAATCACGAATGAATGAATGAAATAATGAATTGGATTTTTTTTTCATCAAATTCTACCCCTAGTATTAATACGATCAGAGAGCAAAGCTTTAGGAGTAAAAATGGAATGAACAGTAATGAATAACTGATGAAAAGAAGAATACACGAGAAAAAAAACACGTGCTGAACGACCCGAAATGACGTGTTTGGAATGCAAATAAAAAGCAAAATAAGTTATATAATCGGAAAATGTAAGATGAAACTTTTCATCAAGTGTCCGCAAATGACTTTCTGGAAAGCACGACTCTCACTCAACAGTAATTGAGATGAACATATCTGTGTTGACATGTTGCAACTCATGCAGTTGTCAAGCTGCTCACGTATTTGGTGGGATGACAGCTGGCAACCCTGGTGTACCGGCGCTATGGCAACCAGCCACAGCGTATATAATCAACCTACGTAACATCAACATGAATTCATGAAGCTCCTCAATAAAAAAAAGAGCACGGGGAACTATAATTATTGAGTTGTTACATGTATAGTGAGGCTGTGCAGGCACCTTGCTCGAAAGCACAACAGCAGCAGAGGCGGAGCCTCTTTCTCCGTTTCATGTTGGAGTCAAACCTGCGAGCAGTGTGGAGTCATGTCACTGCCGAAGGTCGTGAGCTAAAATCAGCGATTTTTCCTCCCTCCACACACACACTCTCAGGTGAAGATGGCGGCGGATCCCTCGACACAGAGCGCTGCCATGATTGTCATTAAAATCAGCTCTGAGCGCAGCGCAGGCGCTCGACGGCGAGCTGTGTCAGCAACATGTTTCCTGTTTACTGTTTAGGCCCACAGCAGGCTGCAGGAACCAGATAACAACAACACAAAGCATGCTGGGAGATAAAAGTGCCACAAATATGCAGGGGCCCCTGTAGCGTCTGACGTCTCCTAATGTGGCATCAGTCAGTGTTGCTGCTGAGGAGGGTCTGGCGCAACACGGCAGCAGGGAGGCAGGCGAGGACGCGGTGGAGTGGGATTTTTCTGTCTGCTGTTTAGCTTAATGTGAACATCTGTTGAGCTAATTCTGAGATGAGACCAGCATATCTCCTGTGAAGGGAAGCTACTATAGAGGGATCGAGTTGATGTGTCTCACCCAGTAAAGAGGGGGAAGAGAGGTCGAGCAGAGAGGAGAAATCAGCAGCATAAATAAAGGCATCATGACTCAATCGATCAGTGAGCAGCAGTATGGTCTCATGTGAGAAACAGTGGCATAGATCCCCAGTTTGCCCAGGGTTTTACAAGACAGGAAGTGTGAAACTGTTTGAGGAAGCCAGGAGCATCAGAGAAGTGCATGAGGGTTGTGCACGACACGTATGAGGACAGAGGTGAGGTGTGTTGTTGGAGCGACGGCGGCTTCAAGGTGAGAGGAGGAGTCCATCAGGGATCCATTCTCAGCCCATTATTGTTTGCTACTGTTATGGAGAGACTGACAGAAGATGAGGTTAGGGAGGAGCTTCCATCCTCACTCCCTTGGCGTCATATATTGACGTTGGGAAAGTGGACTTTTGCGCCCTATATAGACACCAAAGGTAGCCTTCCACATTCCATGTTGACAAACGGGCGTTGACACATGACTGAAAGGCATGGCCGTCTTTAACTTGCAATTGACACATTATTAAACGTAGAATGAGTGGAGCACCACATCAGGATGTACTGAACATGTGCTTCAATTGAAAACCTAAGGCGTGAAGATGCAACGCTGAAGGCTGAGTGAGGATAGTTTGACTATGATGTTTGCTGATGATATAGTGATCTGAAGTGAAAGTAAATATGAGCTGAAGAAGCAACAGTCTAATTTGTTTTGCGAAACCATAGAAAGAAACGTGACCAACCAACACTGACAAATGATCAAACTCAGCTACATTGCTGGTCAGTTTCGATGTCGACATCTTCACTGCACTCCGTGTCAATAGAAGTGAATTAACAGTGATTAGTGTGTTTGTTAGCATCACAGCTGGTCGATATTGCCAATATATTGTCTGACAACACAATAAATTCCAAGCTGACGTTGACAAGTTTGTTAGCATCGCCACCCCATGATTTTACAATACAGTGAAGACGTTCATTCATCAACCAGGGCAGAGGCACGGTCATAAAAAGTGTGCTGTGTAAAGCAATGAATGAATGGCTTTACAAGTCCGGTGGAAACATCACCATGTTGCCCTAAAACTTCATCACAGTTTTCTGTTCTTGGAAGCTTCAGATCAGTGTTGTTGGCTACAAACATTCCTGTATGTGTTTGAATCTTGTCTTTTCACTGTTGAAGTTGGTGAGTGATGGCACCACTGTGCTGCTGCAGTGGTGTTACCGACTGAAATGAACAGCACACCAGCACATTCATGTGCAGCTCCGTAGGACCGTTGGATTGGCTCTCCGAACAAGTGAGGGAGCTGCTGTCGGCCAGTAATGACTCAACATATTTATTAATTCATGTGAATGAGGTTCACCTGGAAACAACTGGAGGGCTGCCGACACATTACCTGCCATAAACGCTACAAACCTGCCCACAATAAAACAGGCAGCATGGCAACATGCCGCAGCTCACACAGGACATAAAAGTCAACGGCGGGCGGCTCTCGTGGAGCTGTAAATGTCTGTGCGTCCGTCTGTCATCGGAGAATATCTGCACTCTGGCAACGACGGGCTAATTACATTTCGGCCTTGGTGATGAATGTGACTCAGCTTTGATTTACTCGCTCTCGCTGCATTCCGAGTCGGTCCCGGCGCTCGCACGCGCAGAAAGTTGAGTTCCCCCTGAGAGCAATTATCACAGAGTTCTACAGTGTGAACTTGAGTTATTAATCTTTCCATGCAGTTTCTGTGTCAATACCGCACTTTTTGCAGTGTGTGCCGAGTGACTTCGGGCCGGAGGTTGTGCTGCGCTCAATAATCCTGACGCAAATAAGCTGACGCACGGATGCGACATGCTTCGTCATTGGCTGGGTGAACACGCAGGGAAAAGACTTGCCTATTCACATGATCCAGATGCTATTTACCCAATTGGGTCGACATGTTTTGTATCATTGAGAGGACGTGCTCTTCTCTGGAAGCAACATTTTCCTCACCCTTGGAGCATCAGCAGCAACAAGATGGCCGCCACAGCGGAGCACAAAACCCTGCAAGGCCACAAACGGCTTTAAAAACAAACATATAGAGGTCAAAATAGACCCAACTGAGGGCTGGAGAAAAGCATAGATGCTGACTTTGCTTGGGATCTGTTGCTCCAGTACTGGTACCAAAGCATGCAGCCATCCCAAAAACCTCTGGAAATCTCAGTCTAGATCAGATACATAAGTATTAGTTCTGCAAATGTATGAATCTTCATATGGAAGTCACAAACTCTTGCTTTTCATTGTTAAATGGTGCTTCAAATTAAGGTTTTGAAAGCTAATGTTTTGACGTAGATGTGATGCGGCCTGAGGCCCAGGAGGAGCACGACCTGATTGGCTGGCTGTTGTTTTCACCCTCTCAGGGAAATGGTATTTCCTTCTGAAAAAATGCACCACAGGAGAGATGTTCACTGGCAACACATACGCAGTACATCAGTGAATGTGGTTTTCTCAGCTTGGCTTCACTGTCGCCGAACAGGAAGTAGCCCAGGCCTGTTTTTCACACTGTGAAAATCTCATTCACTGACTTACTGTTTATTTGTTGACAAAAAAAAGTCCTTTAATGAAAGTACTACATCAGACATTTGCATCCAGAAATATATTGTACCTAGTCAATGCTGAGAAGTTGCTTCTCTGATTCAGTAGTTGTGTTTTGTTTAACATTCTTGGAGATGGTTAAAAGTGCAGGAACAATAGTCACAGATGAAGGAATATAAAATAGGTTTATTGCGCTCAAAAATGTAAAATACTTCTCTACTATTACTACAAATTGACTTGAAATTACAAGGGTTGCCAAACACTAAGTCTAATAGCGGTGGGTCACCAAAAAGACTTCATATGAGCCAGACCCCTGCTGGAATATCCTGCTCCTGTGAGCTTATGGAAGACGAGGAGGAGGTGGACAGCAAATCAAGGAAATACTGTATGTGATCCTCCAGTCGAGTATGTAACATCTTTAACCAAAAAAAAAATTTATATGGCCAGAATCAGTGGTAAAATTGACAATGGCCTGATAGTGGATAATAAAAGCCCAAATAGTTTGATCCGGACCATGGTGATGTTCTCATGATCTGGATGTCCAGGTGTCTATCCTCGTGATGGAAATGGTTATTGATATGAGCTTGGAGTTCCTAGACATGATCTGATAGTGTTGCAACACCCTATCAGAAGACAGGACTCAAAAGAAGGTTGACTTTTGAGTCCTGTAGTGCGCCCGACGGCAGCCTTCAGCGTTGCATGTTGACCCATTAGGTTTCCAATTGAAGCACGTTCTGCCATGCGCTGTATATCCTGACACCGTGGGCAGCGCGTCACGGCGAAGAAAGGCACGTTAGGGTTGAGTAAGCCATGTAATGTTGCTCCTTCTGTTCTACGTGTAACATGTCCATTATTGCTATTTAATGCCCCTCAAACAGCCATGCATTTCAGTCACAGGGACTTTCTTTACTTACTTTAGTACACTAGGGTGGGATGTTGGTCCTGTTACCGTCAGGTCAGTGACCTTAAGCCATGTTTTTGAAAAAGGGTGTTTGTTGCAGGCAACTTCTGACACAGCAAGGTTTCATCTGTGATGTGCTGATGAGGCTTCATGAATCAGTGTCCTCATTTTCAGAGCCTCTAGACGCCTCTCTCTGCTCTAAAATCTTTGGATTTAAACAATTGTTTCAATGAACACTTACCTCAGTTTTAAACTCAGTGCGCCACCTGCTGGGCTGTGAAAATGACGACACTGTTTCATGAAGCCTCTTCTGCACATTCCTATCATTAATACTTCTAGTCGACTAAACTACTAGAGTTCAGCCTCACACATGCTTAACTTTGGTTTGTCACATGTTTTTCATCTACAGTTTTGCTTGAGTTTGTTTGCTTGTTGTTGTTGTTTCTTGCACATGCAGTTGCTTGTGAATCATTCATGTTAAAGAGAAAGAGAGAATAGTCTGGAACGGGTCGATAGAAAGTTCATGGACACGGTGCAACACAATGAGAAGTCACTGACCAAAGACCGAGGTGATCCAACCCATTCGGAAGTGTGGTCATTCAAAGCAGACATACATCGCCTCAGAAATCGAATCCATATCTCGGCGTTCCCATGGCGACTTCTTCACATCTAAATCAGAACCAAAGAGAAAAACATTGAGCTGCTTCATCGCTCCCAGTGAAGCACCAGTCTGTTGGACGTGGAGTGGAAAGGCAGCCAGGGTGTCACACCGGAGGTTTGGAGGTGAGACAGGAACAGATGGTGTTTCTCTGGACTTCCTCTTGAACACACACAGTCAGCTGACCAGTCACTGTTGTTAAAACCCAGGCACCAATGTAATACGCGTCTTATACGTGTTTTCAGCCCTGATATCAGGCTGCCTGGTGACACTGTAAAGAAGCTTTTCCTTCAAGTTAAAAAGCTATTATCTTGTTCAGTGAACATGTAACCTCCCCCTGTTAACACTGGATAATTACAGGCCTCGTTGCTGTGAGCCCTGGTGTGTTGTTGCAGAAACAGAGAGAACAAACTGAGGATCGGAGGAGGAGGAGGTAGACCTCCGAGCCTTCTCTCACGCTCAGACCTTGAGTGAGAGTCTGTGAATCATCGGTCATTATTTCCAAAATCCTTTGCATTGTCTGTAATTCATGCGTAAACTGTCCACCGCCGGCCATGTTTTTATTCATGGTGTTCAGCGATTATCTGGCGGCGAAGCACAGGAACAATTTTCATCTGCAATGGATTGGAAAATGGGGGGATAACTCAGAAGAAAGTGTGACGGTTCTGAGCAGCTTCTGAGGACAGAGACGGGTCCAGAGAAAAGACGGTCTGATGGAGGCCCAGCTCAGGGGCTCATTCGGGTCCGTAATTCAATCTGATCCAGCATTTCTTCGTCAGACGTGGTGAAGCAGGGGAGGGGTTCACTCTTGGGAGAGCGTGTCCCACTCTGCTGCATCAGAAAGGTTTCAACATGTTGAATTCCATCAGCCTGAGCTTCTTTTGTGTTGGACCCAAGACCCTCCATCCCGACATGGACATCACTCAGGAACCAACTAAGTGTTGATCAATAGATTTTCACACTGCACACATGCAGCTCCATCGATTTACACCACTCCAATCATGGCAATGGCCGCCATGCATCATGCAAACATGCGCTGGATTAAACTCCGTGACTTATGGCTGCCGCGGCCCGCCGGCTGGTGAGCGGCAGCGACGGGTTCCGCCAGACAAATGTTCCGGCCGCATTGTCCTGAACGCTCAGTGGAATCGATGAGTGTAATCTACAAGTGGAACCTTGCGCAGGCTTTCGATCACATGTTCGGAAAGAGCTGGGGAATGATGCGAACGGAGTCAAGTTTTTAGTTCGTAAAGAGGCTCGTCCATGTTTGAAGAGTTACCAACAGAGTTAGCAAGGTGACTAAGGGGCCATCTATTTCTCAGTAATTTGCTTTTAAAAATGACAAATACGGCGGCAGCTAAACAAAACCTTTCTCCAGTTCCAGTCGCTTACAGAACTCCTCACGTTGTTAGTCCTCATAAAAGCTCGGCCATGTAACCTACAAAGGATCAAGGAATCGATGAAGTTCTGCGTTTTATGGATAGTGTGAAGAGCCACGTGCTAAAACACCTATAAACCAATTGCACAAGCAAAACTGTGAACCTGAACATGATGCAGAATCAGAATCAACTTTATTGCTATGGTCAGTGGGGAAAGTGCTTCGGAATAAAGTGCTGTCCAAAAATAAAATAAAAACAATGACAACTAACAGTTTCAACGCTCCGGAAATCAGCCACTCAACCAAGAGCGTGATGTCACATGGTTTTGCTGCTAGACTGTCGCCATTAAGTGTTGATATGTCGCAGCTTTGTCTGAGCGTATTTAAACACTTCGGTCATTTAGATTTCGGATCAGTTGAAACCAGGAACCCAGAGTCCCAGGCGTGGCACGTCGGCCATTTTTGTAGTGCCTGTGGCTCTTTCAATGTCAACAGCAACAGTTTGGAGCGCTATAGCTAGATGTCAATTTCAAAAACCCTGGAGAGACCACGGCCAGTGGTGCATTACCAAAGGAAGATGAACAACAAGGAGAGGTGGTGACTGAGCTCAAGACTTTAACGTGATTTGTGCGGCTCATATCTGCGAGACAGCACCCTGTGAAATGTTTACTAGAACAGCGAAGGTTCTTTAAACAGATGTTGTGATGCTCGGCCACTGAGGGAATCGACTTTCCCGCCCAAGCTCTCAGCCCACACACTGAGTTTGACAGCAGCTCAGGAGAGAGAATGTCCAGAGGCATCTACAGACTTTTGTCCATCAACCTACCATGTTGCTTCTGACGAAATCCAGGCCCAAAGCCACTTCTGCAGGTCAGCATCTCCCTGCCCAACCTCACATATGGCACTGAAACACCTCCAGAGAAGAGAGATATTCTGATGCTGCATTAATCCACATTGCTCCATTTAATCCTAGGTTGCAGTTTGGGTTGCTACTTTCCTGTAGCATCAATCACACCGGCTGATTTATGGCCTTCAGATCCGTTGCTCCACAGTCATTAGACAAGAGTGTATAAAAACAAGAGGGATGGCGCCTTCCTCTTTGGCTCGACGCTTGGTTTGCAGTCAAACGTACAGTAAGAGTAATTGAGCGAGAGCGAGTGACCCACAACATTAAGGTTGATGAACAGAGTCACAAGTCAAAGACGAAAACGTCAATAGGCCTTTCACGGCTGCCGATCAATGCCAGGCTCCTACAGCCATCAAATGATGAGTTTGGCTTTTTGCTTATGCGCATAAACTCTCACCAGGATTCTACTTGCTTCGGTTGAGTGGCTGAACGTTGACTGTTGTCTCAGTGTGTTGCATCACAGTTGTATCATGCTGTACAAACTAACTTTATGTCAAGGAAACAAAAGTACAGTTGAATTTGACCTGAGGTCAGTTGTGTGTCCCTCTAAAGCAGCGTTCCCCAGCAGTCGTTACTTTAACGTATCAGTTGCAAAACCTTGAAAACAACGGTCCAACCCTGCGGTCGTGGCACATCGCGTGTAATATTTATGTTTTAGACACATTTTGAGCTCTAAAAGAAGGGACCTGAAAATCAGGTCATTAAGGTTCATGGATGTGATAAAGGAAGACGTGAAGAGGACTGGTGCGACTTGGGAGGACGATCTCAGTGGCTCTCAGTGGTGGTGACAGTGGCAGCAGTACTAGAATCAGTAGTCGCAATACTACTTAAAATATTTCATGTGGTCCCTCTAGGACTTGACTAACGACAAGTTGCTGACCTGTTGTGGACTCAATTCAAGTCATCGACCTGAGTGTTCGTCTTCTCCCACTCGTCTGAGGCACGGCCACCGACATCATCGCCTGTCCTCCACATTGAACCTGCTTTCTGAGCGTCGCTTCTTCCTGCCTGCCTTTGGAAGTTCTTCACCCAGCACCTAGTTCTCTTGGCTCTTTGAACGTTTGTACAGTACAGATAAAACCCACTCACTCTTAGTTTGAAAATGATGTGGGGTTTCATTGGAATGGTTGGTAGTGCAGAGAGTGCCACCTAGTGGGCTCTGAAAATGAGGACACTGTTTCGTGAAGCTTCATAAACCCATCACCAGCTGTCAGGCTACTTGAGTATGAAAAACTCTAAAATATTCTCAACATTTCGATATGGAATTGTCTGAGTTATATTACTCCTGAAGTGTGTGTACAGTTTCCGCCAGTGTCAAATGAAGCGTAAGAAATGTCACTGACAAACATGTTCTTTTCACATTTAAGATTGAGTGGGTATTCTGGTTATTCCCGACGACAGTTGTGCTGACTTGAATGCATGTCAAACCAGCCGTGGCGGTAAAACCATGAGGACGTGATGCCCCTCTCCTTCGTTGCGCCACTTGTTTGATTATGCGTCACGTCGCCGTGTTTCTTGACACAATTACACAGACCTTCCGCGTGTTTGTTTGTTTGTTTGTTTTGCTTCGACGTAGTGTTCACATGAGCAACTGTCGCCCGGCTCAGAGCTGATGTGACGTTTAATGCAGAGCGCCGCTCGAGCAGTTGTTTATCCCCCGTGGGTTTGGGAGCGGTCAGATGTCGTGCTGAGAAATGATACATCGCATAAATGGAGTGCAACCGCTCACCGAGGTCACGTTTTTTCAGAAACACAGTAACACAGCTCAAGAACTCAACATTTTTTCTGGACATATTATTGGAGAAACATCCGCTTGTCTGACCCTCTGTACTACAGGGCCTGTGGCGGTGAAGGCTGGATTAACATTGCAGGACATTGAGCTTCTAATACACTGCTAGGCCCAGTATTATAAATACCCTCCATGCATCCCAGCAGAGTATAACGGTAGCCGAGGAGACACAAATAATCTTGGAAAAAAATGGCCATTATTTTTCATAATAAAAATGACAATAATAAAAACGTGCATTGAGGCATGAGTGTGTTTGGAAATCTACTCAGTCAAAGAAGGAAACTAGAGATTATATGAAACTAAGTCTATTGCCCCCATATTCAAGTCTAAACCTGAAGACGTCTTGAGGGACCTAATGGAAGATCTGAGGGCCCTGTGGGGTCCAGGCCAAGAGAATTCTAAAGTGGACAGGGAGCCAGTGGAGTGATGTTCTGCTGTCTATTCGATCCAGTTAGAAGCTGAACCCTGCTCAGTCTTGAACCAGCAGGGGGCGTGAGAGAGACTCCGTGTTAATGCAAGCGTGGAGAGAGTTATAGTAGAATATGAACACGAGTCAGTCTCTCCAACTTGGCACGTGAGAGCCTGGGTTTCATATTTAAGATCATTTTTATCTGAAGGAAACAGGACCGTTTTTAAGTGTGAGGCTCAAAGAGTCAAATGGGATGCAGAGGTTTCTGGCTATAGGGGTCATGATTTTTGACAAGGTAGCGTGGCGGCTACCAGAGGTCGGTGAGGGAAAAGCTTCAGTCCTTGAATGGTTCAGCGGTCGGATATTTTCAATCCAAACCCAGCCATGACATCATCAAGAGACGCTGGAACAGTCTCAGGACTAAATCTGCCGTTGCAGTGGAAAGCTACATTGTGACGTTTCAGTGGTTAGTGTCACAGCCTCATAGGAAGAAGGTAGTGGGTCCATGGGATTCCTCCGGACACTCCAGTTTCCTCCCACATGCCATAGTTTTGTGACTCTAAATGCTTCAGTCCCATGTTGAGCAACCAAGTGGTGTTTCTTTTACAGATACCAGCGTCAGTTTTTTTCATTTCATTACATGTTTATTTCGTTTTTAGTCGTCAAGTATCTTGTGTTGTTAAAAATCAGAGCAGAGGCTGCTCAGTCGACGGGTTAACACTCACTTGGAATGATGGACCAAGGTTCCGGCCTCTGGGATTTGTTCCCTTCTATCTGCAGATAATTGGTTAAAAATGAATGAGATTAACTGAAAGTGGCAGGAAACCAATAGAGTCTAAAGTCGTTTGGAGGCTCTCAAACATGTGTAGTGATCAAAAAACGACTGCAGCTTAATGACAAACATCTTAACACAGCGACTCCAATGGTTTTGGGCGACAGTGGAGTGTGTCAAACATTCACGCAGTCCACATTAGCTCGCTGCATGTGCTCAGAGACGCCTCCCAGCAAAAGCTCTTTTCAAGATTTGCTGCGACACTGGTCTGAGGTTGTCACAGGCACATTTCACTTGCGTAACAATGCTTGAAAAGATGGGCCAGCTTCGCGGGAGTCGGAGGAGAAGCTGCGTCGCTCGGGGGCAGATGAAAATGCACATGAAAGTGAGCAGTCAGGGCCTACGGAGAGGACATTCCTGCTTCCTCTGCAGCATCGAAGGCTGGAAAAGGCCTCTCCCAGGGGAAGTGCCTTCGCCAACCGCGAGCCGTGATGCCTGATGACATCACTTATTAGAGGTCAGAGGAAAGAGCGTCCGCTGCTGAGAGGGACAGACTGGAATTAAACAATCACAGCAGCAGTTAAAGTGCTCGCGACTCTTCGAAAGAGCAATCAATACTAATGTATTTACTCCACCTTTAACTAGACGCTGTCTCGGAACAAAATGCCAACTTGTTTGCAGGGTGTTTGTCATCAGCAGTGCAGATGTGTTACCTCCAATATCAACTCCTGAGTCGTGGATTTCCTGCCCAGGAACTTTATTTTCAGTTGACAACGCTTGGGTTTATGATAAAGCGCTGTATGTGCGATGACACTGGCGTCCACTAGGGGTTCCCTTGAGCAAATGGCGCGATCTGGCTTTGTGAAGGTGTGAAGCCACTTCCTGTTCACCATGGCATTCAATGTCCATAGAAACAAGTTCTGAAGTCCCTGCAACAGCAACATGAAGCGAATCCGCTCAAGTATCTCCAACGGGAAGTAGTGCCCACATTTGTGTCGCTTGAGACTCCACCACTGACCTCAGCTCATC
Organism: Synchiropus splendidus; assembly: GCF_027744825.2. Lineage (NCBI taxonomy): Eukaryota > Metazoa > Chordata > Actinopteri > Syngnathiformes > Callionymidae > Synchiropus > Synchiropus splendidus. Next base: position 31,866,980 of record NC_071338.1, read on the forward strand.
GGCTGTCGGCTTGCAGGACTGCGGGCCATGAGAGTCTTCTCCAGCGGGTATTTTGTTAAATTTGTCAGACGAAATCTGCGCCACTATTTCCGATGACATAGACGAGATGATGACAAGATGGCACCAGTGTTATAATAACACTCACAGAAACTGCGAATCTAGATCATAGTTGAGACTGAAATGTTTTGCAATAAATGAAAAAAAATCAATATCCTCATTTTGGAAGAAGAAGCGCAACTGGTTTATGCCGCCAGAAGTCTCCTCCAGTAGAACAACCGTGAAAGCTGGAGCCTTCAGGGCTGCAGTGAGTCTGCCATCTTAAGTTTATACTTCCTTTAGAACTGTTGATGCTCAACTACAAAGGTTTACATTACTTAACACCATTTTTATCCAATTTATTTTGTTGGTGTTTCTAAGTAATATATAAAACATGAAGTGTATCATTTCTAAACACATAGAGTCAATCAAAACAGTAACAGCAAAGTTGCATTGAGGATTCATTCATTCAGTTTCTTGCTTCGTATTCCAGATTTTTAGTCCATATTTTAGCCGTGGATGGTCAACTGCAATATATAAACAATAGGCCTATCTGGAATGAAAAGAATGACTAAAATGTTTTGACTAAAACAGAGTTTTCCTTTGATGAAAAAAAAAAAAAACTAAATTATTGAGACTTTCAATTGACTAAAACATGAACAAAAGACTAAACAGAAAAATGGGTGACAAAAATGAACACTATCTCCAACTCTCTGGGGAGTGTAGTAAGGCGCTCCCAGAACAGACCACCCTCCTCTGTAGATGTCAGCAACACCTCAAGACTTTAGGTCAAAACATTAACCAAACTAAAGACTGAGGATGCTCACTGACTGAAGCTGTAAATGACTTGTAGTTCAAATGACGCAAAGACTTGCTAATCTGAGCTAAAGGGAGTAAACTGTTTGTTTATTGACCTCAGAAAATGTCGCATCATGTTTGTCGTGACACTCAGAATGTAATGTCTCACATCCGCCGCACATGAGGTCGGGGGTGACGCTGACATTAGCCTCTCCCTCCTGCTGACGGAGGATCAGCAGCAGAGAGTCACGCCCTGCGTAGGCTCCGATCCCAAGTGTCGGGCAGTATAGAGTCACGAGCGGAGAAAAGTGGCTTCAGTTATGTTGCCAACCGCTGTCATTGCTGATGGTGCGCTGTGAAGACCTGTGGGTTTCATGGTTTGAATGGCAATTGGATATGGGCCTCGTGGGCGGAAAAGATGCAAAGAAACAAAACACGAGCGTTTGGATGCAGAAGCCACTGCTGTACATGGATACATGCATCACGCTCAGGAGCCCATGGACTCACTGGAGAGTCTTTAGCGACACATTGGAAGGAGCTCCAGCCTTCATGAGAACACCGGGGACAGAGGTGCAGTTACTTTAGCGCATTGGTTTCACTGCAATAGAGCCTGAAATTCTGGGTGAAATCAGCTCCACAATAACGGCATGAAAGGATGAAGATAGTGAGCAGCGATGGTCGTGCACAAGAATAAAACATTCCCAGGTTGAGCTGCTCAGTTAAATCACAGACTTGTGGCACATTCGACTCAAGGTTGTCTCCTTGGCAGCCTCAAACATTTAGTTCCCGCTGTCAAACTGGAGCCATTCGAAGCTTTATCCAACAGTTTTCCTGTGAATGGTCAAACCAGGCCAGAGGGTTTGGTGCAAGGGTCAGCCGGACCCTCGGAGATCTGCGAAGGTCAAGATCAGTGCATGTGCTGTGACGCCATGCTGCTGTTGGAAAACCTTCTCCTGTGAGGTTCATATTTTGATAAAAAACCAGATGGTAATCGAAGCAGGATTTCACATTGGGAACACGACTTGAAAATGAAGGCAAACAAAGACAATTTGAACCCGCATTTTGATTTCAAATAAAATAAGCTGCATGAGTTGGAATCTATTTTCAGTGAAGGAGCAGATTCCGCAGTGAATCAGTAAACATCTCCCATCATGCTGAAAAAAAACCTTTGTGGGAACATATCTGATTCAGAGATCAAAGAACGTTGACGCAGAGACAGGACCAGATCCCACAAAGGAGTTTTTTATTTAGCCGTGTGCTTACATCACTAGTCGGAGCAGGATGTGAGGAAGCACAGCCACTCACTCCCACGCACAGATATGTTGACGTTGGGAAAGTGGACTTTTGCGTCCTATACTGACGCAGAAGGCGTTTCACTGGAAGTCATCTCTCTCACTCCGTTCAACGTGGTGTGAGAGCTGCGTGGATCAGTCAAGACGCCCCGTATTACGCAGCTGGTTTCCGATATTCCCTTGTAAAATAAACATGACAACACTCTTCCATGTTTAGTTTAGGCTGTGACGTCACATTCTGTTACAGCTGTGGCGGAGGTCAGTTAGTTCATTTCATGTCTGAGGTGAGGACGACTTGTAGTGCAAAGAAGTGACATAGAAAACAGGACATGCCTTAGGCACAGAGGTGCGAGGCTGCACGGCAGGGGGCGAATCAAACTCAGGCCACCCGAGACAGAATCCATAGTATGAAACCGGCCTTAAACATCAACTGAAATAATGTTTAATGTAAAACGGAAGGAGCCCCATCCCATGGCTGACCTAACCCCGAGCTCTGCCCACAGTGTCAGGATATGCTGCGGAAGGTGTGTCAACATGCGATGCTAAAGGCTGCCTTCGGCGTCAGCATAGGACTCAAAAGTCCACTTTCCCAACGTCAGTATATCACGCCATGGGAGTGAGGATGAGTTGGGAAGAACATGGTGCCAGTGGTGACGGGCTGATGACTCTTCATGAAACAGTGTCCTCACTTTCAGAGCTCAGTAGGTGGCGCTCTGTTTAAAAATGAATGGAAATGGTTGTTCAAATCCAAAGCTATCTGAGCAGAGGGTGCAATCTAGTGGGCTCTGAAAATGAAGTTTCACGAAGCCTCGTACAGTGAGTCCATCACTATTAGTCAGGTGTGTCCACTGCCACCCACAGCTCCTGACCACCTGGTTATCTATGACGTTATGAGTCAAGACGCAGAGCGGGACCCAAGTGCAGTGTTGAAAGAGTCAGAGGAGCGAGTCAATTCAATAATTTAATGACAAGATACAAAATATATAAAGGCGTCACTGAACGGGGAGTAGAAAACAAATCCAGAGCGTCACCAGAACCGGGAAGAGTCCACAACGGAATGAGTCCAAATGAAAAGCGTCACCCAACCGGGAGAAAGAATGCAAGAAGAGTCTGTAACAGGAGAGCAAACGCACAATGAACAATAAAAAAAACTATCAAGGTCGTCAACATGAACGCACAAGTAGGGAGTAACAGATACAGAGAGAAAACCAAGAAGCCACGCAGAGCAGGGAGAACACAGGGAGTCAAAATACAAAAACTCAGAACACCAGGGTTTAGAAATAACTGAACAGAAGATCATTTAAACAACAGATAAATGTACAACAGGTAGAGTGGAACGAACGGAGCAAATCACCAGTTGGAGCAAATGAAGGGAACCATCTGGCACACGTTGCTGGAGTCCAGGTGTTCTTAAGCTGGGGAGATTAGAGGTTATTGGCTCCAGCCGTGTGCCACAGGAACAGGAAGAAAGGAGGGAGAAAGCAGAACAGGACTCACGTGACCAAAATAATGGTCCCCCGATCCTTTACGTCTGGTAAGGGATCGGGGGACCAGCCCACCTCACCCTCCAAGGTTTCTTCCAGCAGCCTGCCAGGGAAGCCAGTGTCGTTCTTTGGGATTTGTTTTATTTTTTTACTTCATTTTTTTGGTGACATTCAGAGAAGGGGCCTAACAACAACTGGTCGGGATATAGGTGATGCATGGCCACGTGATAATTCACTGTCTGTAACCGGATCTTGAGAGTGGAACAGCCTCTCAGGTGTTGTTTTATATTATGATTGTTTTATATTATATTAATATTAATAATGTCATTCTCAATTTAGTAGGTCCGAGCTGCTCTCACACAACACAGAAGCCCACTCGGCTGTCAGCTTCCTCCAGTCACGCCCCAGGTCCTAATGCGTGGAGCAACTGTCAGCCAGAGACCCACCGTCCAGTCAGTGGGACACTGGATACTCCGTGGACATCCTCTCCAGCAGGAGCAGTCAGGTCCTCCGCTGTGTCCCCGCGCCTGGCTGCCTCACCAAGGCTCTTTCATTGGCCACGTTTTTGTTTGGTTTTTTTCCTCAAGTTGTCAGGATTCCGCTTTTATTTTGTTCCCTTGACTCCCCTTTAGTTTTCTCCTTCCTTCCTGTTTGTGTGGCACACGGCTGCAGCCAATCAACCCCTAATGATCAAAGATTAAAACCACCTGGACTCCAGCAACACATGCCGGATCCGCTCCTTTTGTTCTCGGTTTTGTTTCGCTCTGCCCATCGTACATTTATCCGTCGTTCAAATGATCTTCTGTTCAGCTATTTCTAAACCCTGGTGTTCTGAGTTTTTGTATTTTGACTCCCTGTGTTCTCCCTGCTCCACGTGGCTTCTTGGTTTTCTCTCTGTTTCTGTTGCTTCCTACTTGTGCGACCTCGATGATAAACGCTCTTTGTTTGGACTTATTCCGCTGTGGACTCTTCCTGGTTTTGCTGATTCTCTGGATTTGTTTTTCTTCTGCCGGTTCAGTGATGCCTTTTGTATATTTTTGGTACTTATTAAATTATTGTATTTGACTGTAACACTAGTGTCACTCAAATGTTTGGACTTTTTAGGCACGACATTTGGACATTTCTCATCTTCAGAGTTCTGATTAACTGAGGTGTTGTGCTTGAGCTCAGGCTCTCCATGACCTTCTGGTCTGCTAACTTGTCAACGCTCCCTTTCATGTGCCTTAAAAGACTTTCTTAAGGTGATTCAAATGAAACCGAGCCACTGAGTCATCTAGAAGTTTGACAGCATTTTTTTTCTCCATGCAATACACTGTAACCTTCAAACACAAAACACAGATTTAGCATTGTTACACCGAAAGACATAAAGTGTTCTGACTCTCATGGATAAAATATTTCTCTCAATTTATACGGTTAAAGAAAATGTCATTTCACCTCATTTAAATGTGGCCTCCTCAAACAGCTCGGTCAATGTTGGCTTTCTAACAACCTGATTCAAACCTGATCGATTATTTTACTCCACTGAAACTTCATCCAGGGGGTTTTTCTTGGTGTTTATTTGCTATGCATGTTTTCTACACAGAAATTTTTTTTACGTTTAGTGTGAATAGAAAAGACGTTACTTCGTCAGTCAATTTTAGTCTGAAATATCACCATCTGGAAAACAACCAAGAAGCAGCCCTTATGTTGCGGGGAAGGGGTAAAACATATAGAACATATGTAACACCTTGGGCAAAAGTGTGTTCATATGCAGCCATCTTGAGTTCCGCATCGCCTGAACCTGACCCCTCAACTTTCTCCCCATGTTATTGAGGATCAAGGTGGGAAGACTGCCGTCACCAACATGTGTCCGATGACTGCAGTCATCCTCCTGAGGCTCCGTGACTCCTCACGTTATGTCACGACGTCCTGGCGTGTGGGCGCGGAGGCATGAGGCCGGTGGGGCGTAATCGGCTCTGACACTCGCCCACGCCTCCGCTCGTCCAACTCCTTGGCATCGGCAGCTGTGTGGCGCTCCGCTTTACAGGAAGCAGCACGGTGACTGCAGGAGCACACGTGGGCCTGAAACACATTCATATTCAAAGGCAAAACAGAGAGGGAGGAATTCAGGCTTTTTATTCAGCGGTGTTACTCCAGACCAAGGTCCGTTCACAGAGGAAATAAAAGCCTTGACCAGTCATACAAGCACACGCTTTCAAAACGCATCATTAAAATCACCTTTGATACGTCTTTATTTGGCAAAAATAAAAAAGGAGCTGAAGTCTAATGTAGCGGGTTTGGACACACGGTGAGGAGAGACTGTTGGAAGGAAGAGGGAGACGGCCCCTGAGGTTCATGATGCAGGGAGATGAGGAGCACAGGTGAAGGTGGTTGACAAGAGAGGCACGAAACAACAATGGGATCTGGGGAAGAGTGGATGAGATGGCATGCATTTACAGACGTGACTAGATGGCGCTCTTGGTTTAGTTTCATTGAATTTGTTGCATTTTTTTTTTTTGCAGCAGATCAGGGCACTGTTTCATGAAGCCTTGTGTGCCATCAACCACTGAGTTACACAGTGAAAAGTCACAGACAACGAGATCATCAAAGCTACTCTTCACGTCTGGTTCAGATTTATGAAGGGAAACTCACTACAGTGCTCCGCTGCTACCGTATCAATTTTCACACCTCTCAGTTGAACATAATGTGAGACTTCCAACTGAGGTCAGAAGTGTGTACAGACTTGTGGTGCTCAAGCAGCAGCCACTTTTTCACTGCCTGAGAAAAGAGCCCTTTTTAGTGAAGCCCATCATGTTTCATGGAAAATTCTGAAGAAAAAAAAGTAGCTTTTTCTTCATCACAATCCGCCTAATTGAACCTTGGGTATCTTGACAGGGCCACACCTGTCAGTTGAGAGGAGGGCGGGGTCATTTTTGTCCCCACTGCAACATAAGGACACTTCTGAACGCATCCATCATACGAAGATCAGATAGATCCGTGGAGAAAGGGAGAGGAAGAAGCGAACGTAAACTGGAGCCATAAAGTACGCGCTCCCATGTAAAGGAAACATATTCCTTGTTTAGTTAAACTCAAGAGGCAGCGCAAGTTGTTTGATCTATGGTGGCCTTAAGTGGACAAAAAGTATGTTTCACTAAAGTGGGATTCATATGAAGGGTTACATATTTATAGAAGTAAAAATAATCGTTATATTGCACTATACACATAATAAGCCTGTATCAATGATGCTTTTATAGTTACGTACTTTAAAGTAAAACCCATTATTTGAGTGTTTATTCGTGTTTTTGTGTGCATCCTTCCCAAGCCTCAGCCCCTCCCACTCCTCGTCCACTACAAGTAACATCCAACTTCCGACCGTGATCGGTTGCGACCAACAGGTCGTAAAGTTGGACTGGACGTAAGTCGAATGCCGTAACTGATGCCAAGCGGTGACTGCTGCGGTGCCAGACATGGAATTTAAAAAAATAACTGGTCGTAAGTACAGGTGGACGTAAGTCGAGCAGGTCGTAAGTTGGATGTTACTTGTACTTAGCAGCAGACATGCAGTTCCTGAAGCATCAGACAGTGAGGTGAAAATGGTACTTTGTGAGGTTTGATATTCTGAATTTTTATGAACGATTATGTTAACTAATGAAACGATTAGATGCAATACATTTAAAAACAAATCACAGAACAGCAACCTTCAGCGCTGTGATTCCACCACTGCACCGGCTGCTTAGTTATTAAACAAACTTCTCTTGATCAATTGATCTTGTCTAGCAACATTGAACAGACGTGGACAACACTGTTAGTAAACATGACGCAGGGAAACGACAAATATTATTCTAATGTGCCTCACTGCACCTGCAACGTGAAGCGACCCAGCTGGAGTGGAAACAGTCAAAATAGGGATCAAAATCTTTGTACTCAGTTTCACAGAACTCATTCCAAATAATATGTTAGACATTTTTAAATTCTGGCTGAATATTACACCATGAAATGGCGTGATTTGATGCCACAAACCTTGTCGGAGATGTTTCTTTAATTCTGAGGATCGAAATTTGAATCGAGGTTGACTTTGTTGTGCGAAGATGATAACATGGCTCTTCAAGCGCCTTCAACAGCTTGCTGGAAAACGAGCCGCCGCCCCCCACACCTCCCTCACCCCAGCATCCCCCACCTCTTCGCCCTGACTAAACACTTGGTCCGAATCCCTGAAGGCTGAGCACAGAGCATCTCTGTTTCAGGAAGGAGTCTCCAGTCAGAGAGGGTGAATTAATAGTCTTTGGATGCGTACTCCGGTTTCTCCTGCATTTTCTGCACACTTCCCCCAAGACGCCATCAATTGTGACCACAAGACAAGATCCAGTTTCAGCCGCTGTTGCCATTCATGTGCATCTTAACAAGAGGAGCGCGCTTGAAGCTCTGACCGTCGAGCTCATGTCAAAGTGGGCTCCAGCATTCTTCTCTTGAATCCAGATGCACTGAGGATTATTTGTGCGGAACGTTCGTGCATTCAGCCTCATCTGGGGAAATTCAATTCAAAGACAAAATTCATAAAAGGCCAACATGATGGCTCCGTTTGAAACGGCTCAACTCTGCTCATTAACACTGGTCAAACGGAATCCATGATCCGCCATCTTATTAGTCGTACAGTCTGATATCTGCAAGATGAAATACACATGTGGAAATGCGTCCGCACCCATCAGTCCTTCCAGCAGAAGCCGATGTTGCAATGGCACCTATCAACCCAAACCCTGAGTTCTGAGAGGCGCTGCAGTGTTGTCCAATCACCGCGACTTTCCCGCCAATTCCACCAATCACTTGAGTGTCCTTGCATCCCGCCATCTACGTTTTATGTGTGCCATCACATTCCCTCCCTTTTTGTTGAGATGAAGTCGTGTGTGTGACGACAAACTCTCACATTTGACCACAAATATCGCCGTCAAGGGTCGGGACTTGGACGTGAAGGATCCTGAATCCATTCCTAAATGTTCAAATTCCCATGATGCAAATGTGGAATAGAGGGAAGTAAAAAGTGGAACTGACTAGTGGAGCATCACCCAGACACTACACAGGATGGACGTAAACAAAGATGGCCGACCTCCAGATCCATCTCTCTCCAGGCTGTTTCTGACCCTCTCCATCCCGACCCTGTGGAACGCATCAGCAGCTACTGTTTTCATTGGCTGCAGTAACAACTCCGCCCACCTTTACCTCTCAGACTCCGCCCATCCAAACCTCCATCAGGCTCCGCCCAGCTCCGGAATAAAAAAACAACGCTCACTACACGCTGTCATCCCGGAGACTACTCACGGAACATCAGCATGAAAAAGATGGTTATTTTATCATCAGTTTTTATTTAGCATCTCCATTTATTTATTTAGTTATCTTGTGCGTGAGAGTTCTTTACACTTGAAATACTCCATTGCAGCTTGGAGATTTTTCTTCTTACAAGCTGATTGGTAAAGGTTCTTATTTCCCGTCATGTTGTTCCAGAAACATAAACGATCACAACTTTCACCCCAATTAAAAAAAAAAAAAATCTGCCTCAAAATCTGGCATTTTTGGTCGCCACAATCGATAAACAAAGTCTGCACAATCCTGTTGGAGGATTCATGGCGTTCCCCTTTCTGTCACACAAACTAGCTGGAACCTGAGAAACAAGTAAACAAACCTCCATCCTGCGCAGCTCAAAGTACATGCTCCTGACTTGTCACTCTGGACAAGTCACCATCCGACCGGCGCATATAGACATGGACACACACATTCTCACCCATAATGTATGACGCTCGCCCGTTATAAGTTTTAGTACTAAGCCTCAGAAAACTCTCTAGTTCAAATGAACTCCAGTATGTGACTTGTGTTCAGGGCTTCTTCTCCTGTGATGGCAGTGAAGAGACGCGTGACAAGAGCAGAGTTGAAGTTTGATGGCGGAGCAGGAGCTGCACCTCTTGCCAAGGTTAGATAAGGCAGAATCTAAAGCTCACCAACATCTCCTCGGTGATCGTCAGGACTCGGGCCGATAAGAAGAGTTTAGCGCATCTGCAGTCGACACTCTCCTCTCCGACTGCTGCCGGTGGCTCCGCCTTGCAGCACTTCCTTCCCCTTTTGTGAGGAAATGGATTCGGATCTGGTGGAAGAAGACATCAGAGTTTGAAACTGTGGAATATGGATGAGCTGCTTAGGCATGGAAGGAAGAAAAGGATAAGGTCAAGAAATGTGGGGCACTTTCTGGTCCATTGTTATTTTGAATCAAGAGTCTTTCATGTGAGCAGTTCCTGACACAGATCACTGCAGTCAACCTCTCAGGGAGCATCATCATCAGCGGGTCGACTGAAGTGGACAGAGTCTGTTTAGCTTTTTATCTTTATTTTATTTTATAAATGCTGAAAGCAAATACAGTCAAATTCAGAGATCAACCACAACATTAAATAACTTAAAATGCGAAATAAAGGGGACATAGAAAAGAAAAGTATAATAATATTATATAATTATAATATATAAGTATTAACTTTCATATCACGACGCTTGTTTTTGAGCCCATCACTTTCGGTTACTGACAAATTGTGTTTTAAAAAGAGACTTTGCCACTGTTTAAAGATCCAGTTCTTCTGTGTGCAACGTCCTTTTTTTCTCCCTCCCCACTCTGGAAAATAGTGGAAAATAGTTCATTTCTCAACCATTTTGGACTTATTTCTTCATTTACTTTTGTATTGTTGTATTTGTGATGAACCATCTTTATCTTTATAAATTCAACAACTTACTAAATGAGATCGTATGAGGATTATTCCGATTTAAACAGAGAAATCTAGCATCAGTCCGAACCTTATTTTAATATCAAAGATGAAGAAGACCAGACAGCAGTGATGCAGTCATGTGCAGTCTGCAGAGCAAAACTCTCCTCCGGCAGCTCGCTATACGACTCTCACCAGTGGTGAACGGAGGACAGAACTGTGGAAGTTTACTCTGAGTCTGGACGTAACTTTCCAGTAAGAAGCTTGGTCACCCGGGGGAGACTCAGAAGAGCCGCTGCTCCACATGTGAGGTGGGCATCTTAGGGGCAGGACCCAGGACCCATCTCACTTCCAAGACAGGTGATTCCGAAAACTCGAAATGATTCATTCTGCTGACGAAACTGGCCAAGACACATTTTCAGAGAAAATCCTAGAAGAATAATGGACTGCTCATGATGCCCTAAATTAAAGTCTGCTTCATGTAATTTTCATATTTAATGGCTTTTCTAACGTTACTCTCCTCCCTCCATTCTAACTGGATGTCATCTCAGAGCCCTAAAACAAATTCCTTGTGCCGTTTGAACTCCATTAGTGTTTCTTAATCCGACGTTAATGATTACGCCGAACAGAAAAGGACAGTTTTAATCGGATCCAGAGTCCAGTATTTCCCCGGCTTTGTTTCCCGCACGTTCGGGGGTTTATCACATTGAGAGTGCTCGGGCCCAGCCTGTCGGCGAGCCGCACCGCCGGGTTAGCGCCGCTGGAATTTCATTAGGGAAAATCCATTTCCTGTTCAAGGGTCCGATGAGGTCAGTCAAGAAATCCCATCAGTGTGGATCATCTCAAACTCTCCACTCCTCTGGATACTTGGTTCAACTCATGTGGCTCGCGGGAGACGGAGCCGTGATGGAGCGGCCCAATTTAACGCAGCCGCCGCCCCGGGACCTGCTCCTTGTTTACGCTCCTGGATTCCACCGTCATCATCGCGTCTGCCGTTCATCTGTCATCGCCGTCATAATCGTGTTATTCAGATGAGCTATGAAAAGAAGCGTCTCAGATGGAGCAGAAGCTGTGGCTCCGTAATAAGCCACAGTTCCTCACCCCGATGAGGTTGGTGCGACGCCTGAAACGGACCATGTCAACGGACAGTTGGTAGTATCCAGTTATTCATTTAGTTTTGTTTCTTTTTTGTGTGTCAATGATTCTAAAAGATGTGTATAATTATTATGAACTGATGAATTGTATAAATAAATAACATAAATAAATGTGAGGCCTCTTCCTTCAAATATTAGAAAGCATGATCTGACTTTTTGTCAATAACACAGTGGGTTAAAAAGATGACTATGACTTGAATCAGTGTTGTTTTCCCTCATATTTATTGAATTCCGATGCAGATTTTTCTGATAAACAATGCGTCCTCACCACAGTCCAATAACTCAAGTCTTGGCTCAAATCAAAGGGTATATTAAAAAGTCATTAGGATAATTATGTACTGCGCAATGATTGCAAAATTCATTTTTATGTTCGCTAATTCGCTCTTATGAGAAAAGAAATTCAACTGTCAGGGTGGTCACGCAGCTTTTTCTGAAACGTGAACGGAACCCCTGCTCATAAAAAGTAGATGACAGTTCCTGGTAAAGGTCAAGATGAAACTCAGCTCCTCTGAATCTGAGACCATGGTTTGGAAGACAGACCCTTCTCCAGGTGAGGGAGTATCCATGGCTCCTGTTCACAAGTGAGGGAAGGGTTGGTTGCAATGAAGACAGAGTTGAGCTAAAAGGTAAATCTCTCTGTTTACCAGGTTCTTTCTCCTCATCTGGGGTCTTGAACTTTAGGTGCTGATGGAAAGAACAAGACTGTCGATTCCATAATGACTCCCACATCTGCTTCAACACTGAGAAGCTTGAATAGTTGGGCTGATGCATGTATGAGGCTTCGTGAAACAGGCCACTAGAGGGCACCGTCTGCTCTACAATCCTTGGATTTCAACAGCCATTTCAATAAAACCGCACATCATTTTTACACATGGAGCGCCACCTACTGAGCTCTGAAAATAATGACTCTGTTTCATGAAGCCTCACCAGCCCATCACTAGGTGAGAACATCCTCGGCATGGAAGACATGGAAGCAAAGGCCCCCGGTCTGTTGGCCCATCTAGACCCCCAGAAGAGCTGGATCAGGATTCTAAGGAGAGTACGATCAAGGTCTTTGGTGGAGGAATACCCAACGTTCCCACCATGGTTCTTAAAAGGCTTCATGAAACCTCATTTCAGAGTTCAGTAGGTGGCACCTTTGGTTTGAAAATGATGTGCGGTTTCACTCAAGTCCAAACCCAAAGAGTTTACAGCAGCATCTAGTGGCCTCTGAAAATGAGGACACTGTTTCATGAAGCCTAATGATGGCTAGATGAGGTATCATGAAACAATTAGCACGGTTGATGAAACGCTGTCCTCATTTTCAGAGGCCACTTGATGGTTTCATTGAATTAATTGTTCAAGTCCAAACTTTTTACAGCAGACAGTGCCATCTAGAGGCCCATGAAGATCAGGACACTGTTTCATGAAACCTCATCTACAAATCTCTATGTTGACTTTTTTTCTTCAGCAAGGCTGGAAAACGTATAAAGTTGGTGAACAGAATTTGTGGTTATTTTATTTTATTGTTCATGACTTCACATTATTCCAAAGCACTTTCCCAGTTGTGAGGGATCCTCACTGACCTTGGCAATGAAGCGGATTCTGACTCTGACTCTGAAAGATTCTGAAAGAGACGGGCAGTTCCAACTTGGACAGAATGTCTGAACTTTGAATTAGAAATTTAAAATAGAGTTACAGGAAGTGGAATTGACGTTGTCCCCATCACTTCAGTGAAAGTTGCTTTGCAAGTTTCTTTTCCAGATGCTTTCTCTTTGTGATGAGAACACACAAGTCGAAGGATCGTTGGTGGTGAGATGCCACTCGGAGCTCTCCTTTCTCTCTGGAATTTTATAAATTTCATGTTTAAATAGCAAGAAGAAATCAGAGGAAACAATCAGTAGCTGTGGTGCCAAACGTTTCTTGAGTGTTTTAGGCTGGAAAACATATCTATGACGTTGGTGAACAGAGCTTGGCTAAAAGGTGTCTCTGTCCAAATGCCTGCACCCCTAAATGCAACACATCAAATGGCCTCAGCTTGACAACAGACCCCCGTGTTGAGTCTTATCTCGACAAGTCACCGCGACTCTGCATGATATTAATCACGTTTCAGTCACCAGTGCTGCCGTTGTGTTCGGGATGATGATCACTCACTGTGCTTGGTTATCGGACCGTGCTGACTGCAGTCGCTGCAGACGTTTGCAATATCTCTCTCTCGCTCTCTGGAGTCACTTAACGTTATCAGGACTCAGCAGTGGAGGGCACAGGAGCGCCGTCTCCGGTGGCCACTTGTGGGAGGCGATGAGTGCGGTTTAAATGAACCCCTAATCTCAAAGCGCCGACGTCAGACGCACGTCACATCACTCATGTGGGAGGGTTGCAGCCGCAGGTCCATTTCTTAATGAAGTATTTTTAATGACATGAGCCGTGTGCAGAAGTGCTGTCTGTCGCTCTTCATCTTGTTTCCGGTGACGCCAGAGACTCCTGGTGTTGCTGGAGCTGCACTTGCAAAGATCCTCACGTGGCACTGGAGAGAAAGATGGAGGCCTTTTTGAGCTGGACGCTGCTTCACTGGGTGGATAATTCCCCGCAGTACTCTGCTGTGTACCTCTGCGTGAGGAATCTACTACATTACTTCTGACAATGCCAGTAGTCTTCATATTGGTGCAGATGTTAACCAGCAGTGTGACACGGCTAACCTCATTTATCTGAGAGAGACTGAGTTTATTAAAGTAGTTTATTTTACTCTACTTTTTCATCCAATATTTTGGTCGAGTTTGTGGCTGCCTGTCCATTAAAAGCTGCTTTTTCTCATTTTAATGTGATTTTTGTGCCGTCTGTGTGTACCGCTCCAAGTGTGTGTGTGTGTGTGTGTGTGCAGCGTGTCCGTGCATGTGGTCCTGCTCTCCTGCTGAGCCTTCACTCGCCACTGAGGCCTCCTCCTGCTCTTCTGGGAGAAAAGTGAGGTGACGGTCTGCTGACTTGTGATGGGCTGGTGAGGCTTCATGAAACAGAAAAACTTTATTAATCCCAAGACATTATGTTCGTAACATGCTCTGTAGTCAACATATCACAATAAATTATAAAGAAATAATATAAAGTGCAAAAGCTATACTAAAGAGCTTAGAAACCATGTGAACAATGTGCAAGAAAATGCAGTTCAAGAAGAATCCTTCATTGTGATTTTTTTTTCAGAGATGAATTTTATTTGTAGTTTTATTGCCACAGGAAGAAAGGACGTCCTGTGGCGCTCAGTCTTTGAGTTGGGTCGCCTCAGTCTGTTGGTCCGTGTGCTTCTGTACTGGAGGAGTAGCTGGTGTCATCCGTCTCATTCCTCTCTTGGTTTCAAATTTCACACATTTCACATTTTAAAAACGAGAAAAAATCAGAGTAGCTGTGGTCCCAACAGGTCTGAACAACAGTCCTGAGTCCGACACATGTGAGGCATCTGAGGCCATCTGGAGTGCTACAACACTAGGTCCCCTCAGTTAAAATACTTAAATAACAAATACAAATGATTTCATAGCTGATGCTTTTATTCTTATTAATCGATGAAAACCTGACTGAATGACTGTTGCAGTGATGAAACCCGATGTCTACATCCTTCAATTTCCAGTTCCTCTTTCAACCCTGGACTTCATGTTCCCGACCTGTGATCCCATCTGCTGCATCCTCTCGCCTTGATTACCTTGGACTCAAACATCTCTGAGGAGCAGCAGATTCCTGAGACACAGAGCTCCACAGGTTTATCATGCCTCCTGCTGCACGAATAAAATTAACTCAGCTAAATACATGCATAAGAAATATGGCCTGTGAGGGTGGGCTGACTTCCGCCGCTCTGGGAACTACATCCTGAACCAGGCAGCCTTCAGAGCCACTCGACCGTCCATCCACTGCATTGAATTGATGGTGTGCATTTGGTCACGTGACTGCGGTTTTATAAATAAAAACCAAACTGAAACAGAAGCCGAGCGATGATCTCAGATGAGCTTAGAATGTTTGGATTTGGAAGCAAATCCGCCCACCAGCACGTCTCAATCTCATTTGCACGCTGCATCCCATTTGTTTAATCCTTACAAGTGCTGAACTTTGAAAACAATATTGAACAAAAACGCTGAGTTCGGACCCTCCTGTGTTGCTCGGCAACGACAAAGGCAAACTATTGTCGTCTTTTTGAGATTCTTTTTGTGAAAAAAAATGAATGTGTCCCCATTGAAAAACACTGGAAAGCATGAGAGAGGAGGATGTGCAGAGGTGATGAGGCAAGTCAAAGCTTCATGCTGAGGCTTCGCTGCTCCGCCCGCGGCGTGTTCCTGGTCAGAGGTGGCATTTTCTTTCTTCATTACCACTGGATTCTCTCCCTCTCTCCCTCGGATGGGAGGAGATTTAAGGAGATTTGAAGTTACATAATGCCTTGTGACAGGCCGCCTCAACGGCGTCACCCGGTGTGTGGGCCAGAGACACAAACTGCTGAGAGATCACACGCACACACTCTGGTCCGGCAGCAGCGAGCGTGTGAACCGTGGCGAGGAAATTGCTCGAGAGGCACGAGCGGCTCCGGCTTCTGGAAACTTGCCGTCACAAATGATGCTCAGCAAACAACTTGACATGAAACATTTGTTCACACTGAATTTGATTCCATAAAAATGATAACAGAAAATTCTATTTTGATTTCAACGTTTGTCATGACTTTTAAGGACATTTCAGAAACGTCAGCGAACGGAGCTGAACATCTGAATGTAAAAACCATTGCTCCCGCAGCAGAAGAAAAGGCGGATAAATATAGAAGAGCCATTTGTCTTAAATGTCATAAAAGAATGATATCGATGTCCGATATTCCCTGATGGGGAGGGTCTCATGTTTCCCTGGAAATCAATGTTTGACCCTGAGCCTGGAACCTGACATTCAGCCTGACTTTGGAGGGATCCATCTTTCCTGTTACCTTTTAAATAAAGGCCTTTCTTCATGCTGTGATATCTCATTCCCTGCAGAGTAACCAGGGTGATGGCGGCCAGTGGTGGTGTCCAGCCATCCCTCACTTTTTTAGGTTCCTGTTTTGTCTTTCTGTTTTCCTTCCCCAGAGCTGTTAAGCAATAGCTAAGCTGGAATGTTCCATTAAATATGAAATATTTCTCCACATAACAATACTTAAAAAAAAAATATATATATATATATATATATATATATATATATATATATATATATATATATATATATATATATATATATATATATATATATATATATAAATAAAATAATTCTATGAAGAGTTCTATATAGACTGGAAAAACATATTTTAAAAATGTTGAATATAACATTGCGGCGTCATTATGCAATTTCCCATCTATCTCCTTGTTTCATGATGCTACAGTCACAAAGGCCCCTTTGGAACATGAATGAGGTGCATCAGAGAAGTGCGTGAGGGTTGCGCAGGACATGTATGAGGACAGTGAGACAGTGGTGAGGGGTGTAGGAGGGATTCAAGGTGACTGTAGGGCTACATCTAGGATCAACTCTCGGCCCATTCTTGTTTGCTATTGTTATGGACACACTGAGGAGAGGGGGGAGGCTCCATGGACCATGATGTCTGCTGATGATATGGTGATCTGCAGTGACAGCTGAGTTGGAGGAGAAGCTGCAGCAGCAGAGCTACGAGCTGGAGGGAGGAGAAATGAAGCTCAGTTGAACCAAGAGAGAACATGAGCGTGAATGAGAGACAGCACGGGGGTCAGTTGGATAAGGAGCGGTATGGCAGCAGCCAAACCTTGGCTCCAGGGGACAATGGAATTGTTTTTTTTAATTGAACTTATGGCATTACTGTGTATATGCATTTCATTTTTCAAAAGTATTATCTTTCCCAACACCTCTATTCCCCCTCCGTACCTTGAGAGGTCATATTTCCCCACCCCCCGACACCCACAGACGTCCCCACAGAGGCCAGAGCTGGGTCATTGTTATTAGCACAATTTTTTTCACAGAGCTAAATAACATGTCGTGAAAAGCAATGGAGAACTATGAATTAAAGAAGGCAGGTGATAGGTCCAAAGTTTCCCTGGGGGCGGAGGGAGGAGGACCAAGTATTGAAGGCGGGATTCAGTCTGTTCATGTTGTTAACTAGATCCACAGTGAGAGACGTTGCTTCAGTTTTTGCACCACGGGGATGAACGAGAGGCAGGAGGACCAATGGAGCTGAGGGAGTAGGGGAAGTCACGGACGTGAAAACAGATGAGTTCAAGTACTTGAGATTGAAAGAGGTGAAGAGGAGAGTGCAGGCAGGGTGGGAAGGGTGGAGACAACTCTCAGGTGTGATCTGTGTGAGGAGAGAGGCATCTAGAGAGAAAGGGTAGACCTGAAACGGAGGACTGTAGTGAGACCTGCTAGGACGTTTGGTTGAGAGACAGTAGCTGGGACTGGAGACAGGAAGCAGAGATAGTAGAGTCTGAGATGCTTAGGTTGTCAATGGGAGTGATGAGGAGGGACAATGAGTCTACTGCATCTGATGGATGTGGAGAAGTTTGGAGGGAGAAGGGGGCGTGTTGGACAAAGAATGTTTGAAATGGCAAAAGAAGAAGAGGAAGAGAACCATTGAGGTTCATGGATGAGATGAAGACGTGAAGCTCGGTGTGACCAGGGAGGACATGAAGATAGGTTAGTGTGGAGGTGGCTGACTTCCTGCGGCCAGCCATGAGAAGAAGTTGTTGGAGCACTGACAGAGACGAAACACACACAGAAGAGTCGCAGAGTTTGTATTCTGCAACTGTACATCAGTAGCTCACAAGACAAAATAAACAAGATACCAAACAAAAACATTTGAGGAATGTGAGGGGGAAATAAAAGTCCCCCTGGAAACAAGGTATATCATATTTATAACCCAGCGGTCCACACTGAAGGAGAGGAAGATAAATCTATTTGTGTTCGGAATATTTCTCGGAGAAACTTTCTGCTATAAACTTTGTTGGACAGATACTTGTAAAGAATCAGATGGCGGTGAAACAGAAAAATGAGGAGGAAGATGTGTAGCAGAAATAAATAAGGAGGAGGAAAGTGATGGATGAGGACAGGGAAAGTATGTTTTTATAAGTCGAAGTGTCGCTACTTTAGCTTCAATATTCATCGACAGTTGCAGCAGCTTCTCAGTGAGAAGGTTTTAGGTTCGACTCCAGCCTTCCCTGGAGTCTCCTCTGGATGTTTCTAAGCTATTTTCTGATTCACTGCGTGAGTCAGAGTCAAATATAAACATGGCTGACTTCAAATCTGAACTGGATCCCACTGTAATTACGCAGTGCAGATATCTTCTATAGTAGTGTAAATTAGGAGCCATTATTTCAGGTGCAGACGCCCCCGAGAAGCTTCTCTAATCTCCCTCCTGCTCTTTCTTCAGCGTTATCAGTCCCGGAGCAAAGACTGGGAATTATTCAAGGTTCAAAGCACAACAGTACGCGACCATCCAACACACGGGCTCACGCTTAAAACCCGACGTCAGAATCTCTTTATTGATTGTCCATATGTTGGAGGAAGCCGATTCAAGCGTGAGTTCTATAGCCGAGTGGATGAGCCTTCGTAAAGCTGGATGCAGAGAGCGATTCTCTCTGGCGGAATTCCAGGAGGAATTCCTGTCTGCAGCTGAAGAATGGAGACAACAGCCCTGCAACACCGGAGTGTGCTGCAACAGACCTTGTTGTTCGTTTCACAATTGATTTTTTTTTTCCCTTAAAATACAGTTCCACTTCAGCATAGTTTTCCCAAACTTTCAGCATTCCTCCTTCATCCCTTGACTGTCATCGACCGGAGAGTTGGTTGCCGGAACGGCGTAGTTCTTTGTTTTGGTTCGAACTTAAAGCTATTCAGCGACTATTCTTGAGGACCTACTCCTGGATCCTTGGTTTCCACAGTGAAAGCGTGACGTTCACCTCTGAAAGAGTCTGTACCTGTCTTATTCCTTGTGGTTGCAAAATTCTCAAAAGTCGGTGGATTTAAACAAGTCCAGCTGCAGATATGGAGCCTGATGTTGTTACCACTTTGAAGGACACCAGTAACTTCAGTCTGAGCCACCGTTGAGTTTGAAGACTTTGGTATGAAGTTTCCTCACTGTTACAGTACGCCTTTGTCTCTAAGTTTTGTCAAGCTACAGCGTTTTGAAATGGAGACATCAAATAAAATAAATACCTGGGTACCTCGGTTCTCGACTACAATCCGTTCCAGATGGCCGTTCGCGAAGCGAATTGTTCGAAATCTGAATGGATTTTTCGCATTACAATCAATGGAAAAAGACAGAATGCGTTCCAAGCCTTAAAACAGTCTTTTGTAGGAGTGAATGTAGAGTGTGTGCTGCAGGTGGCTGTTCCTCTATGTGTGTGGCCGCTGCATGTGGGAGGGGTTGCCGAGTGAGTGACGTCTCTCCAGAAGTGAAGAGGTGCCCGGTGCGTGTCCAGCTCTGAATGTGCGCTTCTGTGCAGTT
Organism: Synchiropus splendidus; assembly: GCF_027744825.2. Taxonomy (NCBI): domain Eukaryota; kingdom Metazoa; phylum Chordata; class Actinopteri; order Syngnathiformes; family Callionymidae; genus Synchiropus; species Synchiropus splendidus. The sequence goes on from NC_071338.1 coordinate 31,886,894, forward strand.
TGGCTGTGACAAAGTCATAAACCAAGTCACGCTCTGTCCCAGACTGGCCTCATCCCTGTCCCAGCTCCAGCCCACAACAGGACATCAAACCCTGGAGTGAGCGCTCCAGCACCTCCCCTGTGACACTCTACCACGGTCCAGTGCGGAGACAGGAAAGGTTTTACACCTCAATATGAAGAGAAAACAGTCAGTAAATGGAGCTAACGGGACACGTCTGCATACAGAGGCTGCGTTATACACAATAACAAAGCGCCTCGTGGCTCAGCTGATCAGTCCGCACACGTTATGTTTTTCCGGCTTTTTCGGGGGCTTTCCAGTTCTGGCTTTTCGTTCGAAATCCGAAGCAAAAAAATCTTGAAATTTTTGTTCGAACTCTGATTTATTCGATGTCCAAGGTACCACTGTATTTCATTTAAAGAAACTCACCCAAAAGATTAAGCCTTGTGAAGGTTCGACCTGCTGACCGCTCACTAGATTTCAGAGTGGTCTACAGGTGAAAACAGAGCAAATCCATACACACAGTGTACTGTATGAGGTGGTACATTTCTTTCCAGTATTGTCAAACCTCTGGATCACGTGTGCATTCAGTTTGCATTACCCATGTTTCATCAAAAGCTTTGTATGAAACGTGTATCGGTGACCCTCCTATTATCACTTGAACATAAATTCTAAACGGCATCTATCTGAAACATCTAGGCATCAAACTCACACCAATGCCCTGAAGGCATATCTGGAGAAACAAAGAGCAAGCACACATTCAGATATCATCTTCCCCACTAAATCAATCCAGAAAGGAAATGACTGTGTTGTAAAGTATCAATAATACGCCGCGCACATACGCACACCAGCCATCTATCTTCACCTCCAACCGCCAGGAGACCAGGAGAAGATGTCCACCGTGTCAGAGATTTACCGCGGCGGGTTCACTGGAAGAGAGGGTTCATTAAAGGCCTGAAACCAGCAGCGTTGTCTGGAATTATGACTCCCTTCAATGCCATAACTCATAGGTGTGCTGTGGAGCAGATGATGCCTGGGGCTGATGTGGAAATGGACATGTTGGAATTGAAATTACATGACTTCACTTTGTCTGCGGGGGGAGAAAAACATGGCTGTTTATTCGCTCCGTTACACATCATCTGTGCCAATCTATCAAATGAAGCTTTCTATAATCTGACTGCAACGAATCCCAACATCAAGTGAGAGTCTCATCTTACCGCGGCATCCTTGCCTCGATCTGAAGCAGTGTAAGTATGGAAGCCTCCTACAGGCATCAAGGAGAAACATCGGGGTCCTCCCCCGGATTTTGACCCCTTAAGAGTTTTTATTTGACAGTGTCAGCACCGCAGTGGAGTGTAATCCTCCCCTAAAACTCTATAATGGAGGGCCTTTCAGAACAGCAGAGTCGGGGGCAGGAGGGAGAATCCTGGGGAGAACCCTGGTCCTTTTCCAGGAGAGGCATAATCTCTCCCAATGTGTCCCAAGTCTGTCCTACTGTAAAGCCAGGCGGCCATCTAGGAGTCCTCGAGTCAGAGCCCCTGTACCACCGTCCCTGGAGGTTCCTTCCTCGACAGCACTGGTGTCTGCCACTGGTCCACAAATGGCCACAGTGGCCCCTATGTGGATCAGTTTGAGACCCCTGCACGAGAGGATGCCATCAGCTAATATTTACTGTGGAAAACTAAACCATTTAGACCCAATATCAATTATGTTTCAAAATGTGTTCAATGGGTTGATGCTTTTCCTTCCTTTTAAAGAACTAGTTCCATGATTTTGACATTTTTTAGTATGTTTTTTACTGCAAAAGCCTCTCAAAATTGTTTTTTGGGATCATAAATGAGTCAAATATATGATGCATAGACAACAAAAAAAACCTCACAACATGATTCGAGTGTTGAATCAATGTTTTCAAGCCCGTCTGACACATATGTATCACAGTGAGCCGAGAGCAGTGTTCTGCCACTGATGTCACAACATGGTCGGTTGTTTTTCTGGCCCTGAGTTTGTAGTGAAAACAAGTGGGTTTGACTTAAACCTGCAGTGTCACACTCATTGAACCATACTGCAAGATTATCAATAAGTAAATATCTTGTCACCAGCACCTAGTTTACTGAGGAACAATGAGGAAATAAAAGCGTATTTCTATTTATATTTCCACATTTATTTCTGTTTTTCTTTTCTTTCTTTTCAACATGTTTCCATGTCCAGTTCCTTATTTTGACACTCCATTATCGGGTAGGTGTAACAACCACTCACTCCTACTGGCCATTTCAAATCAGCAATTTACACTTGGACTGTGGGAGGAAACAGGAGTGGCCAATGAAAATTCACACACATGCACAGTGCGCATGGAGAGAAGGAATCAAACCCATGAACTTCTTGCTGTGAGGCTGCAGCACGACCCACTAGTGTTGCAGTCAAGACCACGTGGAGACCCAGACCCATGAGGAGCGTGAGAGCGAGACTGGAACAGAATGTAGAATATAGAAGGCCAAGTCGATTAGTCACTGAGACTCACATTTATTTCTCGCCGCAAAAGAAACTGTAGTCGTTTTTACAAAATAAATCAAGAACTGAAAAGCTTCTATTGGATTCAGTTTGGTCTTGTTCTTAGTCTTTACTACTGATGGGCACATGAGGTATCATGAAACAGTATTGCAGTGTTGATGAAACAGCGTTGTCATTTTCAGAAGCCACTAGTTGGCGCTCTTCGTTTAGAGGTTTTATTGAATTAGTTGTTCAAGTCCAAACATTTCGCAGCAGACAGTGCCATCTGGTGGCCTCTGAAGATCAGGACACTGTTTCATGAAACCTCATTGATCCATCACTAGTCTTCAGTGCAGCGCAACTGGCCACTGCTCCACCGTGCTGGCCTGTTTAGAACCCAGCAATTCCTCAAATAATGTGAGGAAACTACAGCCCTGAGCTCCTCGTGTGCGCAGCCAAGACGTCCTCAAAACAACAGAGACATTCAGCACCAAGTCAATGGACGTCATTGTTTGACCCAGAGGTATAAAAACACGTGCCACCGGTAACATATCAAACACACAAAGATCTGAGGGGGAAATAATCCCTGGACATTAATCCCATCATGCTGCTACAAGTGGGAGATGGTGAGTAATTCCGTCCTACAAACTGAGGATTTACAGAGTGATCTACAAACACATGTAGCTACCACACACACACACACACACACACACACACACACACACACAGCTTACAGTAATCTGTAGCTCGCTGCCTCCAGCTCTAATCAAGTCATGAAGCGTCCCCATGATGGAGATACAGTAAGACATTACACGACTTCATGACACACACTGGCACACACACGACTCGCAGCAAGATGGAAATATGTATTTATAGTACACAGTCGTACACAGCCGTAACCTCGGCCCTCGTCGGTGCTGGCGCCATCGCGCCTCCGATTGACCGTCATCAGGCCTCGGTGTTCGCTCGCGTGGGCGCCGACGTTGTTTGTATCATCGTATCTGCCACGCCGCGCTCTCATGAAGGAGCCGCTCGTGTTTGTGCCCCTCAGAGGAAGCTGCCGGCAACAGACCTTGACGACTCAGTGTTGGTCTCATTCACGTCTCCGTCACTCGGAGAGATGAAAAGGGAAGTGGGGGAAGAGAAGCCTCACGTTTATGTCTAATCCGTGCGTGTGGGCCTCTTTTGCCATACTTGTGAGGACCAAGTCTTGACAAGCCACCGACTTGTGAGAACATTTTGCTTTGTGAGGACATTCCGGCCTGTCCTCACAGGGTTTAGAGGGTTAAAACCTCAGTAAAAGCAGTTTATTATAACTGGGCTCCAGTTTGGTTCAGAGTCCTGGTTCAGGTGAGCCATGTGTTTTAGATGGTTAGGTTTAAGGGGAGAGGCTGGGGAAAGGGTGATGGCCATTGAGAAACCCATAAAGATAGAGATACAAAAAAGTGTGTGTGTCCAATTTCCTTTTTCATTTGTATGATTACATTCGCTTTTCTTCCTATTTTCTATACATAAAATCTTGGGAACATTTTATTTCTCATTGTGTTTCTGATTTAATCTGTATTTTTCCATCATATTATTTCTTCATTTTTCATAAGCCCTCACTTTACTATGAAACACATAATAATTCACTTTCATTTTTCACAATATATATATTATATTATTATAATTTAAGTTACAATAATTTAGCTTTTTTTTAAATGCTGTAATATATAATATTTTCCTAATATATTTAATTTTCATTAGATTTTCTTCCTGTATTGCAAATTCCTGTTGAGCTCTTCTTGTTTATTTTATTCATTTGTGGTTCTTTCTTTTTGTTGTTATTTTTGTACTTGCAGTTTTTCCACTCCACTTTGTGGGAGATTTATACATTTTCTTGTATTTGCTGTGGAAGTCTGGTAGACACTAAATGACAGTTTAAGAGTTTAAAAGTTCTCTTGTCTTTTGGGAATAATCCCAAATGTTGCGGAAGGAAAACATGGACCATTGTGTGTCTGTGTTTGAAGCTGGAGTGGAAGTGTGTGTGTCTCTCATTAACATGCAGCGCAGTGTGCAGAGCTCCTGGCAGCCTGGTGACACCTGTGTGTGCCTCAGAGTCCCGGGCCTCAGCGGGAAACCTCCCGACTGTCTGACACATGAATGCACATGCACACACACACACACACACACACACACGAGTGAAAAACTATCGTCTTTGATGTCCCTCGTGCTCTGTTTATGATTCCTGTGGCACTTCTTCATCTTCTCCTCCCATCAGGGGTCAACACCGTCTCTCAACTGCGGCCCCCATCAGCGCTCGCAGCACAGCGAGCACAAACATGGCCCCTCGCCGTCTTGCTGGACCTCCTGGCTTCCAGCTCTTGACTGACACCTTCATCCTCAGCAGACCTCTTCAACCATAATGAGAAAAAATGGCACCTTTTGTCGTGTTGCTTCAAAGGATGAAATAATGACTGAAGACGTTTTACTATCACTCCAGGTCGACATCCCCAGTGAATTTATTCAATATTATCTCTATCTGGCATTTTTATCAGAAGATGTGCCGATAAAGAAAGCGACGCAGTCAGCGTTTCAAATATGAAACAATAGTTGGATGCTCAATTTGGACACTTCCTGCAGACACGAAAGACACACCATCTTTCCTTCTTCTAGCTCAAAAGCTAGCTGGCTCTTCCCAAAATAAAAGCAATATTCCAACCGTTTCCACTGAGTGCATCGCACCCAAGTGGTTCTTTGTGGTGATGATGGTAGAAGAAGCTTCACGAAACAGTGTCTGAATTTACAAATCCCACTAGATGGCGCTGTTGTTTGCAAAATGATGTGAGGTTTCATAGAATTGGTTGTTCAAGTCCCAGCATTTTACATCAGACAGTGGCCTCTGAGAATCAGGACACTGTGTCATGAAACCTCATCTACCTTCAACGCTGTGTCATGAAACCTCATCTACCCATCACTAGTGCTCGGCATTAGCTTTGGAATCATCGGCCTAAAACATACCTTGCACACACACATACATTGCCAACCCACCAGCGAAGGCCACACCTACTGATGGGCTGGTGAGGCTTCATGAAACAGTGTCCTCATTTTCTGACCTCTGTAGGTGGCGCTCTTGATTTGAAAATGGTGTGAGGTTTAATTTAAATCGTTGTTCAAATCCTTAGATATTAGAGCAGAGAGTGCCATCTAGTGGGCTCAGAAAATGAGGACAGTGTTTCATGAAGCCTCGTCACGAGTCGCCCCTCGTGCAGACCAGTGAATCCTGCCCTCAGCATGTTCTCCTATGACAGTGTCTAGAAGCTAAGCTCACCGACTCATCTGCTGAAACACTGCCTTGACTGTTCCCACCAACTTCTCTCATCAGTCACACACACACAAGTTCTGCTCTTTGCTCGGCAGATGAGTTGAAGCTCCACCGCTGTGACATCTCTGCTCTATTGGCACGTCTCATTACTCCAACCATCGAGATGAGAACCAGCGGCAGCTGTCTGCGACAGCACAGTCGCCAAGTGGTAACATCACGCTGAGAGCAGGGAGGGGCGCCGCCGTGGCATGAATGATGGCGGTCGCCATGGAAACAGGGCGTTAAGCCGACATGTTCCTCACCATGTTTGAAGCAACAACTCAACTTTAAAGCCTGTTTTACAAACCTTCCTGCTGAAGAACCAACGTAAAGTGATGAAAGTGTTGAGCAACCGAGTTATAAAAACATGAGACTTGAAATTTGATCTGGAAACCATTTTTTCAAAGAACAAGGAAGACTGAGGACAACTGAAGCATAAACCAAGCAAAGAGGGTCGACATTTTTCACTTTAAACTCCGTCCTATTTTCTAACTGCAACCGCTCGTCCCAGTGAGCCAGGGTCATGCAGCTCTGCAGCCACTGACGTGGCCCCCGTGACTCTTCTCAAATGAGTCGTGAAGATGGCTGGAGATGGTGAGTTGCTCAGGTCATTATTTACTAGAGCGACAGTTCCTTCTTCTGGAGCACCTCGCTGGCTGTTATCATCTCCACAGGTCACTAGCCTGCATGGAGGCACTGCTGGCAGCAGTTTTCATGTCCAAACACTGGTGCAACTGGGTTGAAGCTCGAGTCACAGTTAGTTTTGGGATCATGAGGCTTCATGAAACCTAATTTCCAGAGCCCACTAGATGGCGCAGTTTGCTTTTTCTCCGCTTACAATCCTAATCCCAGTTTCCATGTGGCGCTAGTTGTGACCACCTACAAGGTGAAGAAGTTACGTGCATCTTTTCTCATCTTGTCTCAATAAGAACTTGCTGCTGAAAGCACCTTTCCTATCCACTCTTCTTTGCTGCTGGTTATAAAAAAGTTACAGGGAAAATCCATGACCTGAAAAAATATTTGTAAACAAAGTGAAATGTATTTTGTTTTCCCATAAAGTAATTGTATTGCAAGCTAGCTTTTATAGTGATGTGTTGATGAGGCTTCATGAAACAGTGAACTCATTCTCAAACCTCAGTGGGTGGCGCTCTTGGTTTCAAAATGAAGTGAGGGTTCATTGAAACAGTTTTTCAAATCCAAGGATTTTAGAGCAGAGAGCGCCATCTCTTGGGCTCTTGTGAAATGATATACTGTTTCATGAAGCCTCTTCAGCTCATCACTAGTAGGTGGCGCTCTCGGTTTAAAAATGGCGTGTGAACTTTGATTGAAATGGTTAAAAACCAGAGACTTTAGAGCATAAAGTGCCCGCTAGTGGTCTAATGAGGACACTGTTTCACGAAGCTTCATAATCCAATCATTGATCTGATAATCTTGCAGCATTCAAACTTTATAAATGGAGTTAAATCCCTAAACACTTTAGACTAAAATATGCCTTACTAGTTTGAGAATGTTTTTAGGAGAAATATTCATGTCCGAAAACGAAGAATAAGAGGCTGTGGTCCTTTAAAGTTTGGGTGCTGTGTAGAAACTAGAGGAGAATAACAGAAACATGGCAAGCAACATGAAAACTGCATTGCTGCTTACCGGTCACACCTGACTGTAAATCAAAGGATGTTGTGTGTTTGTCCATGTATGATGGAGAGTTGAGGCTGTGGCATCATTGTACAGAAGAAGCTCTGGTGACTGAAGACGGATGAAAGGTTTCAGATGTTGTGCAGAGGCAACACAACTTTGGATGGTGCACGTTCCAACTCAAACTTCTGATGTGAAATCTCATGATTTCCAGAGTAAAGATGGTTCTGGACGATCACATTTCTTTGGGCTCTTCGCCGCTTCAGAGAAGACAGTGCCAACCATTCGTAGGCCGACAACAACATGTGCGTCTCAGACCTGATCGGCACTTTGCCGTTAAAAGCATCTCAAGGACGGAATTAATATTCGCATCAGTGTTCGGAAGTTTGCCAAGTTGCTGCTTCAGAGAAAAATCAATTGGCATTTGTAGACGCGCACTTCTCTGCTTATGTGTGATAAAAAGGGTGGAATAATTTAGCGCTCGTGGTTGTCACTGTAAATACGCTGCTTTTCAACACGATTGTTCACGACGCGATCAAAGAGCACCGACACGTTTACCTCATCGTATCACTGCTGGGAAAAACGGGATCTAATTTGACTCAATTGAATCAGCGGCTCTGACACACGGCAGCACGGTGGAGTGGAGGCTGGTACCTCATAGCTGGTCGGTTTGAGGCAACTCAAGAGGTGTCTTGAGTTTGTACGTTCCCTCTGGCTTTCCTCCCTGCGCTCCAGTTTCTTTTATTCCTTTCCTCTTGTTTCCTTTTCTGAATTGAGTTTTAGTTATTTGAGAGGAGAGGTCTTGAAGTGGAGGCCTGGATGCATTTCTACGGCCACCAGGAGTCCATCGCCATCTTTATCACGTCTGCGATAGTTGTTCACGATTAGTACGCCATGCTATGCTATGGTCGGACAAATAGCCACTGCATATGTTGGTTTTTTTCATGAGGCTTCATGAAACAGAGCTCAGAAGGTGGCGCTCTCAGTTTAAAACTGATGTGTGCTTTCATTAAATGGATGTTTGAATCCACATAGAATAGAGAGTGCCATTTTGTGGGCTGTGAAAATGAGCATGCTGTTTCATGAAGCCTCACCAACCAGTGAAACTATGAGCAAATAAAAACCCAAACGCAGAAACTAAATCTAAGTGTTTCTTTACTTTACCGTCCATCACCTACCATTGCCTCCATCTTTTATTTGCGTGCAGACAGTTCTGTAGGCAATGTGATGAAGCTTCATGATACAGCGTCCTCATTTCCACTAGTCCACTAGATGTCACTGCCTCCTCAAAGATCTTTGGTTTTGAACAGTCATTTCAATGAAACCCCATGCATTATTTTTTTAACTGATGCACCACCTACTGACCTGTGGGAATGATGACACTGTTTCATGAAGCCTCACCAGCCTATCACTATCTGTCGTTCACCCGAGGTCCGGCACTCGCTCAGAACTCTCTCTAAACTAAGTTCACAGAGTGAATGAGCTTTCACAAATGCAGCTGTAGAAGAGGTTGCAGTCTAATTCTCTGGAAAACTTGAGAAGTCTGGTGGTTATTTTGAGAAGGTCCTCTGTGAATGTGAAGCTGAACAAAAGAGTTTAAAGAAAGAAAGTGTTGAGCCTGACCCGGCGTCTGTATCTGTGGACACCATCAGTGACATAACTAGTATTTACACACACAGAGAGAGACCAGATGTCTGCGCAGACTGAACTCGATCACTGGACTTCCCATCAGTTCAGACTTGAGCGGATCGAAGCTCCACAGCGAGACAGAGGAGCGGACCAAAGTGGGAAGAGACGATCGTTCTGTCTCAGCTGATCAATACCTCCTGAAAGGGTCGATCATCAGTGTCCCTGTCCTCTTCCAAATGGGCAACTGAATCCAAGGCCCAGAGCTGCCGAGGCCCCAGCTTGAATGTGACACCAGAGTGATGTCTGGACGTCGCCGAGGAGCACTGTGGTTTACACTGTTGTGGAATCAGACGTTGCACATTTGGTCGACACGAGAAATGAGACAGAACAACTTCATCTATAACGCTGAGTACTAGACTGATGGAGTCCTGTAGCCCTGGTAAAGTCTGGCCCTTTGCCTGTATTTTTGTGGCTCTCAACTATTAAACTCATACGTACGATTCGTTTTTCCTCACAGCTTCTTTGTCTTGTTTCTTTATAGCCGTTACATGTTCATCCTGGTTTAAAACTTAACTTTCTCTTCTTTTCATTGACCATTCTGGTGAGTATTTCTTGTTCCTTAAAATACTTTCAATCAGAATTGAAAATAAAAATTTAATATAAATGCATCTTTCTGAGATACACAATTCTTTTACGATTTACACTGAAATAAAATGCATCTTTGCATATGTGTAATTCCTAAAATCTTAACTCAAGTGTCATATTTGTAGGTCCATTTTGTCTTTGCAATATGAATGTATATTTTAGATTTTTCACATCATGTTTTGTAATCATCACCAACTTTCTTTTAGTGTGATGACCCCTCACAATAGTCACAGTTTATAGTGTGTGAAATTGAATTGCCCACCCTGCTGTATATTATGGACCACAAGTGGGCGTTAAAACAATCAGCCTTCATGAATCAGTGTTCTCATTTTCTTTGGATATTAACAACGCTTTCAATGAGTCCTCAGATGTTTTTTTTTAAATCGTCATAAAAGTAATTTAAAAAACTGCTCCAACAGGTGAACATTTTTTCTTTTCAAGAACTTCTTCATGGTTGGTAACGGTGATGTGCAGCTGTCAAGTCAAGTCAGTGACTCACTGCCGCCATACGTGGCTCATGTATCAAAACTGAGCGTCTCACGGTCCAGAGGTGTGAAACAAAAAGCAGCCCTGTAGGGGGCGCTCGCGTCCCAACCATGGGCCTCAACTCTATGCTTAGGAATCACTGGTTTGGAGTGAACCGTGACCATTTCCAGGGCAGAATGTGTTCAGCGAAGCACATCTGTCTCTGTTTTGCTGCTAAATAAAATAGCTAATTCAGAGCGTCAGAGCCCGACTCCTTGTCCGGTGCGGCCTTGGTTGTCCAGTTAAACCAGAGGAGGCGCGGCACACAGGGGAAATCCAGGCCCTTCCCAACACCCAGTCTCACGTGGAATCCCTCTCCCCTGCCATGGCCAGACGACCCTGAAGTGCGGCTTTCCCATGGCCGCCCAACACACAGCGTAGCATGTCAGCTCGGATTATCGCTGCCACTCCCTCGTGGCTCGGGGAGCTTCTATTTTAGAGCTGTTTGTCTCTCGGCAAGGCAGCGCTCCAACGCGGCCTCTGCCTTGGTGCCGTGTCTCCGTGGTTCCGCTGTATGTTCATGAGGACTCTCTTAATGATAAAAGCCAGCCCTGCGGTTTGCATTTGGATCTTCTTCTGCACGATGCAGTGAGGTCAGCGACGGACCAAGTGAGGACAGGAAGTGTGTGTTTCTCATGACTCAGCAGGAAGTGACCGTCCGTCACTAATGCGAGATGACCAGTCCACCCTGTTGGAAGGTAACTGGAACATCTGCGGAGGTCTGACCAGATGTTTCTGGCGGTGCACAGTGTACCAGGATCAGGAGTGTTTTTATAAAGTCAGCCGTATCATTATGACCACCTGTTTAGGTCCAGCAGCACGATGGATAAGTGGATTGTGCTGCAGTCCCACAGCAACGTATCGTTCATGGAGGAACCTTGGATGTTCTCAAAGTCCTCATGTGGGTTCCTTCTCGGAACTCTCTGAATGTGGCCTGTGATGGAGAGGATACCTGTCCAGGCTGCCCCTTGCCTCTCACCCTAGGTAGATGGAAAGGAAGGAAGCCCTCCCTCACCCTCCCCAGACACGAGAAGAGCAGCTGGTCTGCTGTAAAATGATTGGTCTTGAACAACTAAATCAATGAAACCTCCCATCATTTCAAACAAGAGCACCATCTAGTGGCCTCTGAAAATGAGGACACAGTTTCACGATACCTCATCTACCCATCACTCCAAGTGGGTCATGTGGGCCCTTTGTGGGGGCGCATCTAGTAATATCATTTCTATGCTTTTGGCTAAAATGTATAATGAATTTTCATGTGTAATAAGAAGTGGAATGTGCTTCATAGTAATAGTTTTTTGTTAAAAAACAACAACAAAAAAATCTTCAATGAAACACCACCCGGTAGTGATGCGCTGATGACACTTCAACAAACAGCGTTTCAGGCTTTGTTGAAACGATTGTTCAAATCCAGAAAGATTTTAGAGCAGCAAGCGCCATCTAGTGGGCGCTGAACTCTTTTATGAGGCATCAGCCCATCACTGGTTTTCTTTCTAAAACAGTTGGCGATGAATTCAGCGAAGCCTTGAAGATAGAGATTCTTCTCGGATGTACATAAATGAAGCATCACGATGCCTCGTGAGAACATTGAACTCCGAGTTTTCCCTGTGTTACAGAATAGACTGCAATATTTCTTCAACCAACAAACCAAGCCGAGACCCGAGTGTGATTCTGTTTGGCAGCCAGAGTGTATAGACGTGAATACAGTGACAAATGCACTTCATTCCTCTCTGGCATCTCCCTCGCCGCTGATACTGCTGCGAGACAGGTACATGTGAGCATGGAAAAACAAAGGCGGCGGGAGAAGGGACTCGCAGAGACAGACCGAGTCCCGCGGGGAGAGAGACGGATCAAGACGCAGAGTAAGTTACACAGCGAGCCACAGTGAAAGGGGCGAGCGCCCGGTGATTCATGGAGACTTTTACTGCTCTGGAAAGGTGTCGCCTCCCATCACAGCTCAGATTCTGTTTGCTGTAGTAGCAGGTAATACAACCTCGTTCTCAGGCCTCCTATTCACTTCCCGTCTCTCCGACATGCGCCACACGCCATTGAAAGGAGAAGCTCCCCAGTGGTGGGCAGGTTTAAAGAAAGAAAGTGTGAGGAATTCCCTGGTGCTGCCTTCAGAGGTCCGATCTGACGGGGGATGAATGAGGCGGAGCAAGAGCAACGTCTGAAGTGGGTGGTTTAACGTCAAGGACAGAGATTTTACCCTTTAGTTTCACTCTTAAGGCGTTCTGAGGCACCATCTCTGAATGACAAGTGGCCCGCGCCGCAGGAACAGTCAAGTCTGGAGACAAAAATGAAGAGCAACGTTAAAGAAATGAGTGAAAAACGGGGAGGAAGATGACGCAGATCTGAGTGAACTGATTCTCATGGCAGTGGGCTGGGTCTTGTTTCTCCTTTCACAGCTGGCCCAGTGTTCCCTCACCATCTTCAGCTTGGAGGTCCATCCAGCCACAGGCTGTTCCGAGCTCAAGCTCCGTTTCACCCTTGACCAGTCTGCTGTTGCACCTTACTAGGCTACAAACAACCTGGGTCTGAGGATCTTGCTGCCATCATCAGGAGAGTTCTTTCATTGAATCTTGGTTTAGACTCCCGTCAGCGTGAATCTGGACCACAGCTTCTTCGTCTGCCGTTCTTCAACCTGCCAAATTTCCTCGACTCTTTTCACCAACTTTCAGGAGATGACCAGCGTCCGTTCCGAAACTGGAGATTGGGTCGATTGTGAATCAACTGCCTGGCGTTAAAGAACAGTTGTCAGTCGTTTGACAACACCGTTAGCTGTCATGACCGGTGTCTCACAGTGCTTCACCACCACAGAGCGTCATCCATCAGACACTGTACTGAGGTCCAGCATCTCTTCATGTCTGTTTTTAAAGTGAATCCCAGTACCTCTAGAAGAGATTACTTCATTTATACGTTCACTTTTAACAAGATGGTAACCACACGCGCAGCTGAACAGTACAGCAGAACTTGTCATGAGGGTCAGAGTTTAACCATTTAACAGGAACCTTAACGGGCGACACAAGAGGAGGGCGAGGACAGAACTGGACAAGACGAGAGCAGAACTAGACGTAGAAAAGACTTGACCTTGGCCAGAGAAAACGAGCCATGACTTGGTGACACTCGCCCAGACTGTTTCTTGACTTGATGTGGAGACTTGACTCTGCGATTCAAGATGAGATGATGAATTGGCAAGTCGAGACGGGACTCGAGCAGACAGTTACTCGACTTGACGTGGAGACTTGACTAAACATGACATGAAGAAGGTGGCTTGACAAGGACTTGGTGAAACGTGACACGAAGACGTGACAGCAGAGGAAAAGGCACCAAAACTGGAAACCAGGAGGAGAGGGGCAGATAAGGGGGGACAAAGTAAGACATGAGGTGCAGTCTAAGAAGGGACTGGAGGGGGCGGAGACAAGACAGACAATGTGCGCACAGGACGACCAGACTCAACAACCCACGTTCAGAGTAACAGAGGAACAAAACACAACTGGCGACGCGTGACAGAACCTTGAAAATGGCTTGATCCCACCTCCCTGAGTGACGGATGGTTCGAGTCAGAACAAACCTAGAGTTATAGTCCAGACCAGAGTATACAGGGAGCAAGACCAGAAGAAGGATAAAGCTGAGACCAAACTGAATACAGAACTGTTTGTTCCAATGGAAACAGTTCTTGATTTATTTTGAAGAAACAACCACTTTTTCTTTTGCTGTGAGAAATAAATGTGTGTGTCTGTTTGACTAATAGACTCAGGCTTCTGTATTCAGTTCAGTCTTGGGCTCTGTATGTTCCTCTTGACGACAAGTAAACCAGGATGTACTTCACATACTGAGGAAGAGACAGGAGGCAGAGCTGGAGGTAGCAGAGATGAAGATGCTGAGCTTCTCTCTGGGAGTGAGCAGGATGATGATAGGATCAGAGGGACAGCACATGTGCTCAGGTGTTTAGGAGACCAAGTCAGAGAGGCTGGATGGAGATGGTTTGGACATGTACAGAGGAGAGAGAGAGAGAGAGCCAGTACAGTGGTAGATGAAGATGTTGAGATGTTGGAAATGCCAGGCAGAAGGTGGAGAGGAAGGTCAAAGAGGAGATTGATGGAGGTGGTGAAGGAGGACATGAGGTTTGTAGGTTTGAGAGAAGAGGAAGCAGAGGACAGGGTGAGTCCTTATTGTCCCAGTCTGTTTAAGGAGCCACTGAAAGGCTCCTTCCAGCTAACGGTTGCCAGTACTCACCAGTAGAGGGCAGCATGTACAGCAATTGTTTGAACAGAGTCAGTATCTGACGCTGTTTCGTGTGGTGTGGTCTACAGAGAAACTGCACATGATGTTATGAGTGACCTGCAACCATCACCGTTGTGTTCCACACATTTGACAGGCCAAGTGTAAGTGAATCACAGCAGAAGACAAACATGAAAATGGCCTGAGTGAGTCACTCTGCACAGGAGTGAAAACCTCTGCCCAGTTGTTTTCTGCATCGCCCTGTTGCCTGCAGCAGAATATGACACCTCTGCTGCGCCTGTGACGTCCGGGACCACGTCCACCTCGGCAGTCAGCTTTCTAATATCTATCATGATGAAAATGTCTTTCACAACTTTCACTTTCACGGAGAGGCCTTTCACAATGCTACGGTTCTGCTTCTGAAATCGCAGAGTCATACAAGCAGAACTGGCCACAGGAGGCGCTATAATGTGTGCAATTACGTTCAGGATCCTGCCACTGTGAATATGGCGACTACACCAGCTCAGGTGGAAACAAGAGGTTCGGACAATATTACATCTATGCAGGTACAAGGAAAAGTTTTACAATCGATGATGAAAAACCAAAGTGACTCATGTCTCGGTGTAGAAACCTAATTCTTCATTCACTTTTGAAGGAGAAATATCATATGTTGGTTCATTATTTGAATAGAAAACCTGAAGACAGTAACCAAAGATTAACTGGACAAATCATCCCATAGTTTACCAAACCCCAACCTCAGCCTTTTTCCACGTGTCGCCCTACCAATGCATCAACATGTGACGCTGAGGGCTGCCTTTCTCGTCAGTATAGGACGCGAAAGGCAACTTACTCAATGTCAATATATGACGCCATGGGAGAGAGGACGCCTACCACCCCAAACTGGAGGTCAGGTTTTAGCCACACTTTGAACCAGAAGCCTGTAAACCTGGGTTCGATTGAATCCAGTTGTCACCCTAACAACTTCTGCATGTTATCCACGACTCAGTCGATACTTTCATTTATCTTCCTGACATCAACTATGTTGACTGTAACGTTTACTCGTTGTTTGTGCCCCTCCAGAAGCCGTACGCGAGCTCCTTGAGTTGAAGCTCACCTGACTGAAACAAAGCCTCTCCTCTTCACATCAGAGCACTGTACCCAGTTCAACCTCTCGATTCACATGTTAAGTGAAGTGGATGGTTTGCGTGTTTGGAAGACAGAGCGAGGCATCAGGCTGCAGCTCCTCTCCGCGTCTTAAATCACGCCTGCCCTCCTCTCCACGTCGTAACCTTCAGCACGTTTGATGATACCCATCACCAGTGCGCACTCCAAATGACACTAGACCTGTTCTGGACCGGTACACATGTCCAGTCACGCGCTGCTCTCTTGTTTTGATGCCTCAGTGATGCGTTCATGGACCGTCTCCAACCAGGTTTCCCTCACACGCTTCAGCAGCAGAGACTGGCCACGGCGTGACGTCTTCGACGGGACTTCCTGTGAGAGGGGACTGGCCTGAGGGCCAACTTGGACGCTGCGTCCTGGGTTTGCTCCGGGGAGGGCAGCGCGGCCGCGTCATAATGATGTGATCATACTGTTTTGAATTGCTTTTTCACTCTATGAAATGTCCTGGATGTTCTGATGAGCCCAAGCCTTGACCCAGTTCCACACCCTGCCTATGACCTGACCAAGACCAGGGCTAGAAGCCGACCCTGTGTCTGACCATTGTATGGGTCAGGAGCCTGAACCAGAGCTCCTATTCAATAACACAGACCTGAGAGACACCCAGACCCAAACCATCTGTCTATGTGTGACTCAGATCCAAAACCAGACCCAGACCATCACAACTCTGAGTCACTCAGTGAGTCAGAACGTGAACTCCCAGACTCATACATTGAGTCACAGCAGACACAAAGACCCTGACCACGGACTCAAGACTCAAGCAGACCCAGAGCAAGAACCCCCTCCCAGGTAACGCCAGACTCTTTGAACAAGACTGACCAAGACCCCTGGACAAAACTTTCATAAAAAGACCCTTAAGTTAGCAAGAACCTGTACCTCGGACTCAAGACCCAAAGACCCAGGACTGGGCTGGCTCATGCACAGACCAAATGATGACCAAAGTCCTGAGCTGCACCTTGACTGAGGCCCAGACCTGGACAGAGACTCCAGCGGCAGAACCAGACTTGCTGTGAGTTTTACAGAAAGACGAGGCTGTTTCAGGAAACGGACAGCGACTGTAACCTGCTCGGATCAATAGAGTGTTTTTGTTTTGAATCCCGGCGGGTGTTGACTTGAGCTTGTTAATGCATTTCCTTATCTGAGTGCCAATTAAAATATGAAAATTGGATCTGAACATGGAGCTTCTGTGTTTGTGTGGATCTTTGATTCTATTCTATTTGGCTTGATTGGATTAAATAAGATTAGATAACGTCTTCATTATCCGGCCTCCTGCGTAGTGTGTGTGTGTCAGCTTGTACAGCTGTACTTATGGGGACAAATTGGAAAAACACCTCCTTGTAGGGACCTTCTGCTATTCGAGGCTGTTTGTGGGGACCTTTTTCCGGTCCCCACAAACAGTTTAAGCCTCAATTTGAGGATTAAAATTTCAAAATAAGTGGGTCACTATAACTGGGTCTCAGTTTGGTTCAGAGTCCTGGTTCAGGTGAGCCATGTGTTTTGGATGGTTAGGTTTAGACGTAGACTTAGACTTAGACTTAGACTTTCTTTATTGTCATTGCACAAAACATATTACTACATGATGGCAACGAAATTTCGGTCCGAGGCCTCCAGTTTCCAAAAACAAAACGAAATGTCCAAAAGGGAGGGGGAGAGGCTGGGGAAAGGGTGATGGCAATGAGAGGTCCTGACAAAACATAAAAACATAACATGTGCGTGTCTGTGTGTGTGTTTTGACACTTCATTTCTCTCTGACAAACCCAGCTAAGAAGTCTTCTTCACTTTTTTTCACGTCAGACTCTACTTGGGCTCTTTACTGCCACTCTGGTTATAAAAGGAATTACACCCATGAGATCATGTCCCCATCATAGTGAGCTGATTCCAAACTAGATTGGAGTGATGGACAGACCTTGACAGACCTCTGAGGAGCGCACTGGGACTTCAGCTACGAGACCAGACCTTCTGAATAACTCACCTTAGTCCTTTCCCTTGAGTTCCTGTGATGCTCCTGCTGCAGACCCAGCTGAAGAAGATTGGTTTTCTAATGAAGACCTGGAGAGTGTTGTCAACAAATATCATTTATTTCATCCACATTTATGACTCATGAGTTCCCTGCAGTCGAACCGCTGCTCTTCTATATTCACGTCTCATTGGACCATGAGGTCCACGGTGAATGGAGACTGTAGAGTTGGATCCAAATAGCAGTGATGGTCTGGTGAGGCTTCATGAAACAGTGTCCTCATCTTCAGAGCTCAGTCGGTGGCACTGTCGGTTTAAAAATGATGTGAGGTTTCATTAAAATGGTTCACAAAAATCACAAGATTTTAGAGCAGGAAGTGCCATCTGGAGGCTCCGTCCTCCTTTGTTATGAAGCTCAATGGTTGTCCTCCTCTTCATTGCCAACATCCTTGGTCCAAAGCTGTCCAAACCATCTGACCTCCATAGAAGGAGCCGGTTTTGGGTGTGAAGCAGGAACATCTGAGTGCTTTAAGTTTGGACCAGGGATAAAGACGGGAACGCCAAGGACAAGTTGGTGTCGGAGGCAGCAGAAATGAGTGTGGAACTTTGACATGGAACAAATAGCCAAGAGCAGAGACAAGGACAGAAGCGTCTTCAGCCCCGGCTTGTCGCCACAAACACCGTCGTTGTGAGGAGAGTGAGCCTCTGTGACAGAGGGAGACAGAAACCCATGTGTTGCACTGTGTTAACTGAGAAGATTTCCTGACTGGGAAGGGTTTATTGCAGCCGCTGTTCGACATCAGCCGCAGAATTGCTCTGTCAGAATTCAGGAAATTGCCACTTTGAAGGTCGGACGCAGGTCGTGACATCCAGCGCCTCCAAGGGAGGGGCTTTTTTTTTGGTGGCCAAATCGCTATTTGAAACCAGGCAGGATTTCAACATCAGAGCAATACATCTGTGGCATTCATGCAGTGAATATTAATTGTATTTTCATCGTCGCTGAATGCAAGATTAGATAAACCGTCTGCAATTTAATTTGCTCTGACATCTCATTTGTATTTCATGAATTTAGAAAAGAGCATTTTGAGAAAAGAAAAAAGCAGAAATAAAAATGGTGTGACAGTGTCAAGAAATGACATTTAAACTTGCTGCGCGTCTCGAACGTGTTTCACTCTCCTGCCACTAGAGGCCACTGTTTTGTCATTCAACTGATAGTTAGGATCCTTCCTCTCTAATTTATCTTTTTTTTTTTCTCCAACGATTATGAAAATGGAGCCCAGAAGTTGACCTCTTCAGATGAGGTGTTTTATTTTGGTGAAGCTCCAGTCATGACAAATGTGTTACAGTTCATTTTTAAGTTGAATCTAGGCAGAGAACTGGAGCCATTTGACCAGTTGTGCATCTTGGACGGAGCTCAAGAGCTCATGCTGTCTGGAGCATCTGAATTTCTCCTCTCAGTCCTGATCATTACACAGGAAAACGGTCATTAATTCCAAGTTTGGAAAGAGCGCAGCAAACTTTCTCCGCCGGTCTGGAAGGACTCGGCGGGAGCGAGGCATGAAAGGTGAAGTGACTGACCTTTGGCCCTGGTCAACCTCAGGACAGCAGGAGGAGGCGATGAAATAGATTCCACTGGACTTTACTGCTCGCCATAAAACTGAATTGTAGGGTTTGAAGTGATCCTTCGCTGATGTGACCAGAGATCAATATCTATAAGGCTGGATGTAATAACATGATATCAGCGCACCGCATGAATCATGTGGTGCGTGATGTCGCCAAGATCACGCACCTGAAATTCTATCTCTGTCTTTACCACAGGTTCACAGAGAAAATATGAAACCATCAATCTGAATGGTGCGAGTCCAGCAGCTCCCGCCAGGGGGCGCTGTTTTACTCATTTGTTTTGCTCACAATAATATATATACAGTATATAACTCGTACAAATAACTACTACATTACAAGCAGTACTACTATTATCACTACGCTGATACTGGCAGTATTTTTTATCAACTCAAGTGAACTGCAAATGCTACTCCAACCACCACTACCTTTACTACTGACCAACAACTTAACCAACTGAAGAGAAGAGAAGAGAAGAACAATGATAACTGTACTTTATGAGCATCTACTTTCAACCCTACAGTATTATTAATTGCTATACAAAAAAATCTTTCTGTTTCTTGTTAGAACAGTACCAATTACCGACCGCCATTGATACTACTACTTCATACTGCCTTATACCAGTGCTACCAATTCTGCTTTCACAATGACTGCTAATATATAAGTACTCATTCATCCAAGTACTGCTGCAACTAGTACAGCTGAAGCCTATTGTGTTTCAGACATATACTTACTGCGACTACACTCTACTACACCAAACACACATGCGATTCCAAATATTTCTACTATAACTCCACCTCCACCAGGTTGCCAGGAACTACTTCAACTGTCATATCAATTTTACGAACTACCACAACTACTTGGACTACAAAGTAGCCAGGAATGTACCCAGTATTATGACTACTTTCAACCGTCACAGCTTCATATGCTATTTTAGTTATTCATTTGTTCATTTGCCAGTCATTTGTTCTTCTATTCTGGGATTTGTTTGGGTAAAGTTCTAACCTCCTCATCTTGCGCCTGCCCTCCCTCTCCTCCTCCTCCTCCTCCTCTTCTTCTTGCACAGTAAAACTACCTTCACTCCTGATCCTGATCAAATCTAGGAACCTCAATGATTGTTTTCCTCATCTTCTTCTCCACTGCTGTACATCCAATTCTAACATTCATCATCCAACAGGTCTCTCCATCTGGTCTCTCCAGTCCACGTGTCTCAACCACCTCTCCTGAAGTACCCACTCCTAACCTCTGCTCATAGAGACTCCAGCACCCAAGTGTCTGTGGTGTAAAACGTCCGCTCACTGACAGGCGAATGAAACATTCAGCAGCAGAGGGCATCGAGCTCAGTGTGGCCGCGTGCTGGAACGTAAACA